>NW_027394280.1:1185762-1365606 GCF_049309525.1 Garra rufa | reverse complement strand
AGTAATGGATGCACCAGATGTCCGTCCAGGAGACCCTGAAGCCTTCGAAAGGTTTGCATTACAAGTTCAAGCCCTGGTAGGACTGCTGAAATCCCTGGGACCAGATGGGGATGCCGAATTGAGGTGTGGTTCTCACGTAGTTCGCCTGCTGACCAAGCTGCCACCTGATTTAAGAGCTGCTTTTAGGAGACAAATGCTGCCTAGTCAAGCTTCAAGCTTTACGCTCCCAGAGTTCTCCAAATGGTTGCAAGCTGAATCATGGTGTCAAAGTAGTGATGTGGTGGGAAACATTCAGACAAAGGGATGGCCAAAGCAAAAGCATGACAAACACAAAGATCAGAGGTCAAGACCAGCTACTGTGCTGCATGGAGCAGGCAGTCCTGCTACGAATGCAACTTCCTCAATCAAACCTGCCTCTTCGTCAGAGAACAAGGTGAAAAGTAAAGCATATTGTCCTTATTGTGAGAATGCAGACCATTTCCTTAGTCAGTGCGCCAACTTTCAGCAGCTCACTACTGAACAAGTGACGCACTGGATTCAGATTAACAAACGTTGCTGGAAGTGCGGAAGGTCACATTTAGCGGCACAGTGCAACCTGAAGAAACCCTGTAACAAGTGTAAAGGGAAACATTTGCTGATACTCCATGACATCAATTATAAGTCAGTCAAAGATACTTCTCCAGCATCAAGTTCCATTGCAGAAACCTTATACCTGGATAAACCTGGAACAGATAGCCGGGTCCTTCTCAAGGTTGTCAGAGTTTTACTCAGATACAGTAATCGTACTTAGGACACTTATGCTATCCTAGATGACGGATCCGAACGCACCATCTTGTTGTTTGCAGCAGCTCAGAAACTGAATCTGAAAGGTGAAAAGGAAGAGCTATCCATCAGAACCATCCATCAGAATGTGTCACGACTGCAAGGCTCGAAGGTTTCATTCAGCATCTCTCCAGTGGCCCAACCGCATAAGACATACCAAATCAAGCAAGCCTTCACAGCTGACCACCTAGGGTTAGCTCAACAATCCTATCCTATGGAAGCCCTTGTAAGCAGGTACAAACACCTAAAGGGTCTCCCTATCCAGTCCTTTGAAAAGATTCACCCACTCCTGCTGATTGGTGCCGATCAGACTCATCTAATTACCCCAATAGCGCCAGTTAACCTGGGACCCCCTGGCGGGCCAGCCGCCATCAAAACAAGACTGGGTTGGACACTACAGGGCCCAGCAAAGCTCCTTCTGAATCCTCTTCATCCTCGGCAGGTCCTTTTCACATCTTTGTAATCCAATCAAACAGAGCTGATGAGAAATGTGGCAAAGTTATGGGAACTGGACATTCTCCCCTATCGTAATGAGAAACAGGTTACTCGCTCCAGAGAGGATCAGGCAGCCCTGGAAATCCTGAACAAAGGAACTGTGAGAGTGGAGGTAAATGGCATCCAGAGGTACGCTACCCCCTTGTTACGTAAACCCAGCATGGCTTGTCTTAACTCCTCTGAAGAAGCAGTAATGCCACTCCTTCGTGGAACTGAAAAGCATCTCCTGAGAGACCCAGAACGAGCAGCGACTTATTCTGCGGAGATCAAGAAATTGGTTGAGGAAGGTTATGTGGTCAAACTGGATCCAGACAAACCATCACAGTGCTCTGAGAGGTGGTTCATACCCCATCATATGGTCACTCATAATGACAAAAATCGACTGGTCTTCAACTGCTCTTTCCGGTACAAAGGAATGAACCTAAACGAATCCCTACTACCTGGCCCAGTACTAGGTCCGTCTCTCCTTGGAGTCCTGATAAGATTCAGGGAGCATTATGTAGCAGTGAGTGGGGACGTGAAAGGAATGTTCCATCAAGTTCGACTTCTGGAACAAGACAGACCTGTTCTGCGATTTGTATGGAGAGATATGGAACGAGACCGAGAGCCAGACATCTATGAGTGGCAGGTGCTCCCATTTGGCACTACTTGCAGCCCTTGCTGCGCCTCTTACGCCCTGCATAAACATGTCCTTGACAACACAGAGTCGGGTGATGACCTACAATACACTATTCAAAGTAGCTTCTATGTTGACAACTGTCTTCAGAGCCTGAACACAGCTAATGAGGCCAGAGAGCTGATTGACCGTCTCAGAGAGCTGCTGGGTAGCGGAGGATTTAATATCAGGCAGTGGGCTTCAAACCGACCTGAAGTGGTAAGCCATCTACCTACAGAAGCTCAGTCTACCAGTACTGAACTGTGGTTGTCACAAAAGGAAACGGAAGTTTGTGAATCCACTCTAGGTCTGCACTGGCACTGTCCCACCGACACTCTTAGGTACAAGCACCGTCCCTTAAAATATGGGCCACCCACAATGCGTAACTTATATAGAGTCCTTGCCAGTCAATATGACCCGCTGGGCTTCATTCTCCCCTACACAACCAGGGCAAAAATACTGATCCAGAAACTGTGGGCTAAGCCAAGAGAATGGGACGATCCTCTATTCCCTGACGAACTTCTGCAGAACTGGCTGCAGTGGGAGGATGAACTCATGGATGCCTTAAATGCAGTAACCTCCCACACAGACATTCCAGATGCCAACCAGTTTACAACCTACAGTGAATTACTGGAAGCTGCTGCACGATGTGTTCATGGGGCGGCGAGCGGAGAGCCACTAACCGCTGGAGACTTCTTACAAGCAGAAATACTTCAGTGGAGAGCATCTCAACGGGATAGTTTCTTTGATGACTACCAATGCCTGAAACAAGGTAAACCTCTCCCTTCTAACAGTAAACTACTCACCTTGAGTCCAGAGCTGGACAAAGAGATGGATGTTATTCGAGTAGGGGGAAGACTTCGACGAGCTGCGGCACTCGACATAGCCACTAAGCACCCAATTGTCCTTGACCCCAGTCATGCCCTTACCAAACTCATAATTCAAGATTATGATCACCAGTTGAAACATCCAGGTCCTGAGAGAGTCCTAGCGGAAATCAGGAGGAAGTTTTGGATTCTGCGTGGCCGAGAGGCCATCCGCAATTACCAGTTTCGATGCACTGACTGTCGGAGATGGAGAGCCAACCCAGAAATCCCACAAATGTCAGACTTACCTGTAGCCCGACTTCAGCTATTTAAGCCTGCATTTTACTCCACAGGGATGGATTGCTTTGGGCCCTTCTCTGTAAAGATTGGACGGAGAGTAGAGAAAAGATGGGGAATAATTTGGAAGTGCTTGACAACCCGGTGTGTCCACCTAGACATACTATCAAGTATTGACTCTGATTCCTTCCTCATGGCATTCAGGAGGTTTGTGGCACGTCGAGGAACACCCTTCGAACTTTGGTCTGATCAAAGGACTAATTTTAAGGGAGGGGAGAGGGAATTGCATGAAGCCTTTGAAAGTATGTCCCCTGAGTTACAGCTACAGTTAGCGAAACAGAAAGTTCACTTCCGCTTCAATCCACCTGGAGCTCCTCACTTCGGAGGAGCATGGGAACGGGAGATACGATCTGTTAAATCAGCTCTGTATGCCACTGTCGGTGCTCAGTCTGTCACAGAGGAAGTCCTCAGAACAGTGTTAACTGAAGTAGAGGGAATACTGAATTCCAAACCTCTTGGATACCTCTCCTCTGATGTCTCAGATATTGATCCTGTTACCCCAAATCACCTTCTCATGGGGCGGCCTGATGGCTCTCTCCCACAGGTTGTATATCCTCAAAGCGAAATGATCAGTCGGAAACGATGGCGCCACAGTCAGATCCTGACTGACTTATTCTGGTCTGCGTTCATCAAGTACTATCTACCCAATCTGCAGAATCGATCTAAATGGCAGAGGGATGTTAAAGACATTGCCATTGGAAACATTGTTATGCTGGTAGACCCTCAGTTGCCTAGAGCTATGTGGTCGATCGGAAAAGTCACCAACGTCATGCCATGTGCGGATGGGCACATCAGAACTGCGGAGGTGCTAATCAAGGGACGGACCTATACCAGACCAGTTTCCAGGATGATTGTACTTCCTGCCATTCCTGATGACACAGATACCACTTATTTGTGGGCCATTTAACAAATTTAGTGCCTAAATTTGGGGGCGGCTGTACAGAAGGCCCTCAATTAAACTAGTATGTATATAGTTAGTTTATTCGCATTACCCACTTTATCCAGTGTGTGGCAGTATACCCTCATTTATCTTAGACGCAAGTGTTGCATCAGCCGTAGCTGCGATTGCGTTATGAGGATATTGCCATAAGCTCCGGTCAGGTGTGGACTGTTGGCACTTGGTTCCTGCTAAATTACCGCTGTTCTGTTCATTCCTTAATGTGGGTTTAGTTGGTGTGCGTCAATGACGATATGTAAGTGCACTGTTGTTATTAATGTTACGTTGAGATCGTTTCTAGTCACTGTTTAATGTTGTGATGTGACGATGCAGCCTAATGCTAAGCTAATCATGACTGATAATGAAGGATATCATTTGTACAGGGTTTGTCTAGCTTTAAGTGATTATTTACGGTGACTAGCCATTCTGTAATCATTTGTATTCAGTGGCTGCAGTTTATTACTTTATAGAGAACTGCTGTTCTATTGCTAATGTATATATACTATACGTGTAACATCATCCCAATCTTAGCATGTGAGTATAATACTGTATTGTTTGGGATGATAATATTGCAGTTAGTAATCATTCCTTCTTTTTGTTCATTTAGAACCACATCCATATATTCCTAATTGCCTTCTGTGTAAATTGGAACTACAGAAAGAAATCCCTGTATGCCATACCATGCTGATTCTGAATCCTAATCATCCAAGTAAACCTACATCAACCTGATTCTGTCTCCCTGAGTCGTGACTGACATCCTGTAGCGAATACAGTATATTACCAGCCAACCAAGTCATTCCTATCCCTTCTTTACACTACTAGTGTTTATCCAGTTATGGCCAGCTACATTATTACCTTATTAGACATTATAAACTCACATCCCACACAGAATATGTTGTCTTTTTTGCTATTGTCATCACACACTGAACTGCCTAAGTCTGATTGGGACCATGGGCCTCCAAATATGAAGACCAGCCTAATAGGTCAACAATGGGGTCATGGGCAAAATCAGTCTCAAATGCCCTTGAATAAAAACAAAACCATTCACAACAGAACTTTCAAATCTGTGGACTCAACCAAAATAAATGACCCAATGTTCACATGTTGGACTTACATTTAATACATTTTATCTTCATGAGCCGCAGGGTGTAATTTGGATTTGTTTGTGCATGTGTTGTTTTACTTTTAAAGGTTTGGTGCCCATCCACTTCGATTATATGACTGACAGACTGCACCGGTTTTAGTCAAAAATCTTCGTTTGTGTTCTGCTGAAGAAACAAAGTCACCTACATCTTAGATGCCCTGGGGGTAAGCAGATAAACATCAAATTTTCATTTCTGGGTGAACTATCCCTTTAACATAATTCCATAGCTGTAGATGTGTGAAGAAATGAGAAGAGGGTAATCCAATGAATCACTCTGTTGTCTAAACATGATTTTGCAAATGGTTTTTCAGGTCATTTTGATATATGAAACTCTCCTCACAATGAAGACACTTGTAAGGTCTCTCTCCTGTGTGTATTCTCATGTGAACTTTTAGGGTTCCTTTAACCGTGAATCTCTTTCCACACTGAGGGCAGGTGAAAGGTTTTTCTCCAGTGTGAACTCTCATGTGATTCTCAAGGTTTGCTTTGTGTGTAAAACTCTTTCCACAGTGATGACACATGAAAGGCGTTTCTCCAATGTGAATTTCAACATGTTCCTTAAGGTGATTCATGTCTGTGAAACTCTTTTCACATTGATGACATTTAAAACCGTTCTCTCTTGAATGAATCCTCATGTGATTATTAAGGCTTAAATTATTTCTGAAACACTTTCCACACTGATTGCATGTGAACGGGTTCTCTCCCGTGTGACTTCTAATGTGAATCTTAAGGTTTCCTTTAACCGTGAAACTCTTTCCACACTGAGGACAGATGTAAGGTTTCTCTCCGGTGTGAATTCTCATGTGGATATTAAGGCTTTCTCTGTATGAGAAACATTTTCCACACTGATCACATGTGAAAGGCTTCTCTCCAGTGTGAACTCTCATGTGAAGTTTTTCTTTTTGATTCCAGGTTTTTCCACACAGTTTGCAGATGAAAGGCTTCTCTCCAGCGTGAATCCTCATATGATTAGAAACGGTTGATTTATGTGACCACATTCAAACGGCTTCTCTCCAGTGTGAACTCTCAGGTGACTCTTAAAATCCTCTGTTCTTAGGAAGCTCTTCTCACAATGTTGGCAGGTGTAAGGTTTCTCTCCAGTGTGAATTTTCATGTGGACTTTAAGGTTTCCGTTTTTACTAAAACTCTTTCCACAATGTTGGCAGAAGAAATGACTTGCAGTTCCAGTCTTCTGAACTCTTTTTTGAGAGGAATTTTTTTCAATCTGTGAAAAACTAAAAGGTTTTTCTCCAGTTATGAAATCAGGATGTTTTATATCTTTCTCTTCCATTTCATTCAGATCTTGACTCTCCACTTTTACTGTCACAATGTGACAAAGGCAAAAAACAAAAACAAATACATGTTAAGCCCAGTTGAATAGCACTATGCTATCCGTTATGGAGTAGAATTATTATTCACATTTTGAGTTTGTGTTATGCACCTTTACATAGGCAAATAAGCATGCTTGGATGGCTAGAAACACTTTTAAAAAAATTACAGAATCAAAACTAATAATGATTGTGTAAAAATGTCATCTTAAAGGAGTAGTTCACTTTCAGAAAAAAAAAATACATATAATGTACTCACCCCCTTGTCATCCAAGACGTTCATGTCTTTTCTTCAGTCATAAGGAAACAGTTTAAGTAAAACATTTCAGGATTTCTCTCCATTTAAAGGACGTCTATGGTGCCCCCGAGTTTGAACTTCAAAAACGCAGCTTCAAAGGGCTCTAGCTGATCACAGCCAAGGAAAAAAAGGTCTTAGCTAGAAAAAAAATGGGTTATTTTCTAAAAATGTTTACAATTTCTGTACTTTTTAACCTCAAATTATTGTCTTGTCTCAGCAAGATGAGGGTTTGAGATTAAAAAGTATATAAGTTGTAAATGTTTTTCGAAAATACTAGGGCTGGTCCGAATACCATTTTTTGAGCTTCGAAGCTTCGGTAGTAATTAACATCGAATATTCGAAGCTTCGGTAGTAATCAACATCGAATATTCGAAGCTTCGGTGGGAGGGGCTGAACATATTCTTCTCTCTAATAAAGGCAGGAATCTCTGTATGTCTTTCTGTTTGCATTTTTATTATGTCGAGAACAGTTCATCCAAATGATTTTTGCTGTGGACCCAAGGGAGTGCAGTGTTGCATTTTGGTGCAATATGGACACACCACACGTTCAGAATTAATAAATTGTAATAGAACATTGCTGGATGCGACGCGCCTCACGCAGGCAGAGCTTATATGCTTCATGAACGGACACTGCGCTAATGATACAAAACACACAGGTCTGTTAAGTGCAATACTTTTAATAAGGTAGCCTAAAAAATATTAACAAACAAATCACTCCCAAATCAGAAATTAGCACAGTAATTACTGGCACCGTGAAGGGTAGGCTATTTAAATAAAAGAAGAACGAAAAAAATGGCGCGGTGTTTATATATAAATAAATTATTCATATCTAAATTATTTATAAATAAATATATATATACATTATATATAACATTTGTGTATATAAGCCTATATAAAATACACAGCCTATGTATATTATGTTGAAACCCAAAATAAATGAGGCCCAAACATTATTAACAAACGTGCGTGTTTATTTGAGCACTTCAGTCAGTGAACAATCAGCCTACAAAACGCTAAAATAAATCAAATAAATAATACATTTAAATATGAATCTAGCCTAAATAAGAATGTTAAATCGGCTATTTAAGAAACATTCGTTGCAAACATTACTAAAACCTCGCCCGGACCTTCTCCGACAGCTCATCAGAATTACTGGCCCGAGTCCGACTGGAACCGGTCTGTTTTCTCTTTCTCTTCCCCATTGCACAGCTGCTGTTTTTAATAGCAAAGTGATTACATTTATTTTCGTTTATTTAGGTTATAAAGTTAATTTAGACATATATTTGGAACACTTTTTATTTGTTAAATTTAAGTTTTTGTTTTTTAAAGTAACGACCAAGTCATCACGATTTCAATTAAAACCCATAGTTATAAGCACGCTTTGCAGAACATGGAAGCGCCAGCCAGCGCTATGTGAAACTTCATTTTTGCTCATAAAGGTAAGACTAATATATCATCCGAAACTGTAAAAAAAAATAATTTAAATAATTCAAATCGAAAACAAAACTCTTCCAATAGCTATAATCCTAATGCATATGCATTTAGGTATTAAAGCCGTGTCAATGAGCAAATGGCATCAGGATCGTCAACTTCATCTTTGTGTCAAATACTAGTTTTTTAATAAATAATTCAAATATCTCCCTACTTTTTCCCCGACACATTCATGGTAATTATTTTTGCGGGGGCTTTGCGGTCAGCTTTAGCCTATGCGTGCATTTAAAGCAGAGGCGCAGTTGTCATTACGACAGTCACAGCCCTAGTTTTGCTTAAACCATTTAAGTGGGCCCGACTGTACTTTATAGTGTCTCTCAAATATTACTCAATTTCTCTCTCTCTCTCTTTTTTTTTTTTTTTTTTTTTGCTGTTTCTGTGTTAGTGGTGCAGCAGTCTGATCTTCTTCATTCATATTTAAGCGCAAATGAGAATCGTTTTGCGGGGGATGCAAGGTGTATGAAAAAAAAACGAATATTGAATCTCAAAATTTAAAATCGAATGCCAACCCACCGAACGAATATTCGATTTGAATATTCTGGTCCAGCCCTACTAACAACCATATAATTGTTTTAATAGTAATTTACTCGTTTGTTTAATTTCAACAAAAATAATATTCTAAGCATAAAGCGATGGAAATTACCTACACTTATACTACAGGGCCGTTGAATGCTTGAATCTGATTGGCTGACGAACGTTCTAGAGGTGTGCATTATATTCAGGGAAACGCACGGCGAACGTAGTTCCAGGTAGCTTTAGACCGCAGTACATGTCTATATCACTTCGCCATACGATTTCAGTTATTTCAAAGGTCCTTACAGCCCAAAACAGCAAAATAACTAAAACCCACGATAACACTGGCCAAACTAATAAATACAGTAAACATCAGGATAAAAACGATAGATTATTTCCATGTTTTTTTCCACAATATATTACGTTTTATTATGTACGGAAAGCACAAACTCTTATTTCTCTCGCCCTCTCTCACTCACCTCACAGACGCACACACATAACGTTACAGTTTGCACTCGCGTTAGCATTCGCGCTAATGTTGTTAGCGCTGCTCTGACGATTAACAACTTAAAAACGACATGACAGCTCTCACACGCGAGGTAACATAACAACGGCGTGGTCTTGAAGAAAATGAACTTAAAGTTTATCTGTTAGTAGAGACGATGCTGCCAGTCACCCTTGAGAGACACAGACGTGAGAGAGGTAAAGTCATACACTTAGTTTCTCTCCCTCACTCTTTCCGTCTGTCTGCTTGTCTGTCGGTCTGTCTAAACTTCATTATTAACGGCATTATTTTGCTATTAACAGCCCAAGCGTCGTTACTAGTTCTAAAATGACGTTTTGGAACTAGCAACGAAGCTGTTGAATGAGCTGTGTAAGAAATTAATCCTACTCACAATAGCTATTTAAGGATAAAAACGGGACGAATGTCTTGAAATATATCATTTGATCGATGTCTTGAGGTGTGGTAACTGTAGTATAAGCGGAATAATTGACTTCGGGACGTAGAATTCTACGAAAATAATGCACACCCGAGGTGTAACGGCCACTCCGCTTCGTCATCAATTATTCCTTACAAATCAACTTTTCCATGACATTCTAATTTATTGAGATGCACCTGTATATCTTTTAACCCTTTAGAACGTACGCTCACACCGGTGTGATTTGTCTTGGTTGGACCCTGAAGCGTACGATCACACCGGTGTGATTCGAACGTTTGCCGCATCACGTGATCAGCTGCTGAATTCAAATATGTTTTGACGCTTTGGCTGGCTCTGAGCCAGATCGGACGCGCTGAGTGCTTGTCATATTATCACAACCATTAAGTGTTTTCAACCATATAATGCTTATTTTAGGTTTCCGACATTTAAATACACATAAGTACTAGGAAAACCATGCATTTATAGTTTGTAAAATACACACTGATGTCTATGGAAGCGGCAATAATGATCCTACAAATATATTCTGACAACATATTTTATTGATATCATATACAGATTATGTAGGTAACTATAACGTTCACTCTCCTCTTCTCCCAGCTCACCAGAGACTTAGTTTAATGTCTTTCGGGAGGAGAGGATGCATTTGCGTGTTGTAAATCCCACAGCTCAGATTCAGCACGAACATTCAGCGTGTTTGGACTTTTAAATATATTTACTTGCACATATTTCGAAATCGGAATATCAGATATTTCATAATATAGCGAGCATGCTTGTAAATATTAATGATAAAAAAGGGAAAACTAAAAAAAAAAGCGATCCATGTGTCTTACAGTGCTATTGTGGCTGCGGTGTGTCACATGACGCGTCACCATGGAAACAGTAATGCGAAACATTCTAAAATAACGGTCTCCCTAAAAAAGACTCAATCTTTGGGGTTAGATAGAATATTTTAAACTCACGTGTGAAAAGGTTCATTGACAAGGTAGCGTTTGGTTCCACATACAAGTTGTCTCATTTGAGTACCAGAGAGTTTGCTGGGTGTCTGTACTTGACAACAACCCGGAGAACCAAATTTGAAGAAGTGGCTCCTCTGCTGGGACTGAGTGAAGACATTCAGTTTGAAATTGAGGAAGCGGAAGTGATTGTCATCATGGGCAGCATTACTTCGGTTGAAGGGGCTGGCTGCGTTTGAAACCGCATACTCAATAAGTATACTCAATGGATGTGATCTGCACGTCTTACACCATGTTGACGTTGTCATGTGACAAATGACGTTATAACAGGCGCAACAATTTAAAACATAGGAGCGACAGGTTCAATTAATCTTTCTATAAATATTTTGATGTTGATGAAATTTGTTCATTTTATGGTCATGTTGAAGAAACAGCTGTCCCTGATTGCAGTATAACGGAAACATTTTGGGTTCATTTTGGGTTGCATTACCTTAAAATGCACTGATCAATAACAATGATAAATGCTGACCTGTAATTAATTATATTTTTAGTAAAACAAGCATGTTTTTTTTCCAATCAAGTAATTAATTAATGCATATATTTATAAAACAGTTATATTCTATTTACTGACAGCAACATGGATAAATGAGGGCAGGTGGAGTGATGGAGGGTCTCATCGATGGCACTAGACCATTTCCAGGATGCTGCTGTTTATTTCTCTTTTCTCACTGCACACACCGGTCTGCATACATTTCTGATCATACCAAGATGCACAAATACAATACAAATGCTATCATTTTAACAGCACAATGTCATTAGATCTCTGTATTAGAAGTAACAAAATTACCCAACTTTATATTAAGTTACAGATTTTACTTTTTTCCCCACAAATGCTGCTGTTACCTTTCCTTTCAGGTCCTGCTCCACCACACAATATTTGTGAGGTAGCTGTTGTGTTAATTGGATTTTTATCCAATACAAATGCTCCTGAATTTATCAACAGTACTAATAGACAAATGGAATAGATAACTCATGTTTAGTTACTATATGTACATGTGTTTATTTACATTACATTCATCTAAAGCAGTGTTGACAACAGTGAACTCTACATAAAGCAGTTTACAATACAGTGCAACAAATACGATTTTAAGACAGGGAACCGTTTTTTGGTTTTGTAATACATTTGTAAACACCCTCGTTGTGGTTCCCAATCACGTTCGATGATGTGCATCGGATGAACACTTCAGAATCTGGGCTGAAGCAGTAGGACATCCGGGGATTTCTCGCCTACTCTTTTATGAATACTGAGCTTTCGAACGTACATCTTTCTTCACATACTCTTTTTTCCTACTATATAGTAGGTAAGTAGGCATATTCGAACGCACTTTAAGTAGACGTTCGTCCGAATCTTGCGAGAATTAGTGCACTCGCCTACTAATTCTCGCCTACTCTTTTATGAATACTGAACATTCAAACATACTTTTTGCTCGCCTACTGCTTTTTGCCTCCTATATAGTATGGAAGTATGCGGTTTCGAACGCAGCGACTGTCTCGTTCTGGGCTGGAATACCTGTTCACAGGTGCCAGAAGTTTCTGTGCAACTCTGACTCTGTGCAACATAGCTGTGAAGCAGTTCTCGTTATACAACAAAATATAAGTTCAGTGATTCACAAGAAAGCTAAATCTACAACATGTTTTCAGTTTATACAGTAAATGTTTGACTTTGTAAAGTAAAATGCAGACACTACTACTATTTTGAACAGCTTAATATTTATTTTTCTTCATTTTCAGTAAAGTAATAACAAATTTGAACATTTTTTCTTCATGTTTTGATTTAGAATAGAATTGGCAGTGTTCTAAAATAAAAGTTATAATGATTTTGAACTTTACTCACTTTTTTAGTCACATTGCTATTATTTTGATCAACTGTATATGGTGGTGTTGTATGCAATAATTTATATGTAGGAATGTATAGATATTTTATAAACATGATGTATTGTGTGGCTGTAACATTTGTCATTTGTTAGAATTTAATGTAAATATTTTATTTGTTGTGTAGTATGTTTTCTTAATGACCCCCAGGTTATGACTCCGGCCGTAGGGGCCGGGCCCCTCCGCCACCGCTTTCCAAACTCCATGATCCACAATGGCTTCCTGAACTGTCTGATCCACCATGGCTTCCTGAGCTCCATGATCTGCCATGGCTTTCTGAGCTTCCTGATCAACAATGGCTCCCTGAACTGTCTGTACAGCTATTTTTGAATAGTTTTACTCACTGTGTGAGCAGTGTATTGTTAAAAATGACCGAATTGTGTAATTAAGCAACAGAAAAAATGCTGTATTATTATTATTAGTAATATTTTGATTCAGAGAGATCAACACATGGAATTGAGTAACATACTCTACATAGTCACAATTTTAAGATTTGAAACTGCAGTAAAGCAAATGGTCTGGTATGGCCTCAGAAGTACAAAAACAAAACAAAAAAGCCTTGTGGTGAATCAAAAGGATATGAAGGATGCATGAAGGTGACCAGATGTAATCCACATTCAGTTCCGGTGTGAACATTGACTAGATTTCACACACTTTTTTTCTCAGTACACACTTGAACAATGTTTTAGTAATTTTGATACTTTACTTTTGGTACTTTAGTACTACAATTGAATGTATTTCAAAAGGCATGTGTAGATGATTGTAGAAATTGCTAATTTTCTAAACCTCTTCTTGCATTGAAGAAAACATCAGTTTCTTTCCAGAATGAGTTTGCACATGACTTATCAGGCTGCTTTGACGTGTGAAACTCTTCTCACACTGAACACACTTGTACGGTTTCTCTCCAGTGTGAACTGTCATGTGAACCTTAAGGTTTACTTTATGTGTGAAACTCTTTCCACACTGTTCACAGGTAAAAGGTTTCTCGCCAGTGTGAATGCTCAAGTGAATCTTAAGACTTACTTTATATGTGAAACTCTTTCCACACTGAGGGCAGGTAAAAGGCTTTTCTCCAGTGTGAATTTTCATGTGAGTCTTAAGAACTCCTTTTCGTGAGAAACTCTTCCCACACAGTTTGCAGGAGTAAGGTTTCTCTCCAGTATGAATTCTCATGTGGCTATATAGATTACATTTCAGAGTAAAACTCTTTCCACATTGATCACACTGGAATGGATTCTCTTCAGAATGACTTCTTATGTGAGTCTTAAGTGTTCTATTACATGTGAAACTCTTCTCACACAGTTTGCAGATGAAAGGCTTTTCTCCAGTGTGAACTCTCATGTGGACAGTAAAGTTATTTTTCTTTGTAAAACTCTTCCCACACTGTTGGCAGCTGTGAGGTCTCTCTCCAGTGTTAATTCTCATGTTAGAATTAAGGTTTGTACTTTGTGGTTTCTTATTTATTTCTGGTGAGGAAGTCTTTTTATTCTGTGAGCAACTAACTGATTTTTCTTCAGTTTTGAAATCATGTTCCTCATTTTGATCTTTCTCTTCTGTTTCATTGAGTTCTTGACTCTCCTCTTTCAGTGCCATCAGGTCTGAGCTCAAATAAGAAAAATGTAAGTTAACAGCAGTTTAATGGCACAAAGCAACAGACATCAAAACACTTAGACTAGTGCTGCCAATTAATTAAAAAAACTAACTATTTGACAATAAACTATTTCACATTAAATTGAATGTAAAACAACATAAAGATTGTACATTTAAAATCTGTGGCTTATTGGCATCTTTTCACCAAGTAGCCAATGGTAAATGAAGACCAGACTCATTGAGACAAATACTGCTGATGATCTGACTCTATTAACCCTTTATAGGGCGAGGCACCATATTTGATCACTTAATCGAACATTTTCAATAGCGTCTGCCTCCTTTGTATGAGATCGTGTAAGCACATGGATTTGTCCCAGCCAATCAACGGATGTTAGTCTACGTCACGGATAGCGACACAATGGCATCTGACCAATCGGAAGTTGTCTGGGGCGTTTCAAACTTCAGCGTGCTTCCGGAATGAGAAAATGCTGATTTACGCTCCTACTTTGTCCCACAAAAACGGAGAAAGCATCGAAATGCACAATGGTAAGTCAATGAAACTCACACATTATATAGCTGAATAGTTGTGTTATATGGTGATATAGACGTTGTTTGCGTTTGATTTCTAGAAATTAGTGAACGATGTGGTAAAAAAAATGGTGTGATCATATTTGATCATACGCCCGTTTGTGGTAACACAACAGAATGTCCATTTTTAGACATACGCCCGGTTCAGGTAAAAGTAAGGCAAGTGATAGTTTGGCTGTTTTTATGCCTGTTTTTTGTCCACTGAATATTGCAAAGGCTTGTATACCATGATGCAGTAATCCAGTGTCAAACTTAAACCATTTATTGAAATGATCAAGAAATAAACAGTGAAAAATTTGTAATTTTGGTTTTAGTACCAATAGATTGGTGTTTATTATTTCTGCTAAAATAGGTGGTACCACCAGTACTTAATGCTATTTTTTTCAGTTCTTATTATAAATTTACTATTTATGTGAATATTATGTTTTCAGTAGATCTGCACTTTTCTTTCACAAACAAATCAACATGGGCTTGATACTGACTCAGAAACCTTTTCTTTCGCAGCTGTCTACTCAACAATTCTACGGATAGAAGTCAGTTTTGTTGTGCCAGCTGACCCCATCTAGGGTTCTGACGAGGAAGACAGCAAGATTTTTAATTTCCTAAATAAATATTCTGTTAAGTTTTTGTGTTCATATATATATATATATATTTTTTGTGTGTAAATTGTTTCTAAATAAATATTCTATGAATATTATATTTGTTTTATGTATTTATTTATGCCTTATATTTAAAATGTATACACATTTTTTGGGGAGGAAAAAGTTACCATAGACCGGCAAGTGACTATATATGATCACTTCATTTAACCTAATTTTCAACATAAAAACATTAAAAAAAAAATTAAGTCACAAAAGTTTAAAGGTCTTGTAATAACCTCCAATAACACTCTGGGGTTGAATTTTAGAATTTCCAAGTATTTCAGTGAGTGCCCTATAAAGGGCTAAACACATTTCCTTCTAATTTAAGCCATTAATAATAGCAATAATTAAAACCAATAATTTGTAACATATATATTGTTGTGCTTTTATCACAACCAGGGGCGTCGCTGGGAATTCTGGGCCCTGTGCACTGACTCGGCTAAGGGCCCCCCCCCCCCCTAAAAAAAGGTGACGCGATCGATGAACTACATCAGGAAAAACAGTCCATAGGTGTGACAGTTATTACTGCAAAAGAAAGGAAAGGAGGTGACGTGAGGCCAAGTATGGTGACCCATACTGGGAATTTGTGCTCTGCATTTAACCCATCCAAGTGAACACACACACACACACACACACACACACACACACACACACACACACACACACACACACACACAAACACACACACACACACACACACACACACACACACACACACACACACAAACACACACACACACACACACACAGAGCAGTGGGGGGTCCAGTGCCAGGGGCGTCGCTGGGAATTCTGGGCCCTGTGCACTGACTCGGCTAAGGCTAAAAAAAGGTGGGGGGACCATACTGTCCCCCCCACGCGATCGATGAACTACGTCACCCCAAAACGTAGTTCATGGATCGCGTGGGGGGGACAGTATGGTCATGTGACCCAAAGGTGATGTTGCTTTACAAGAGCAACAAGATTTGAAGCTTATGGCAGACGCCCAAGAGATTCGCGCTGTGATTGGCTAAATGTTACTTCACTCAAATCTAAGTAACAAATCAGACGCCAGGCATTTGCATCAGTGATGCGCGGGTTGATCCAAAATCCAAAACAGTTACCCGCAGTTACGAGTCATCCAAAATAATGGTTGTTTGAAATAAAGATGACAATTAAACCTTTGTAGTTTGTATAGTACTAGACTATTTCTATGAAATACATAGACCTACACTTTATTGGCTGAATAATATTTACCTTTTGAATGTTGAGCGCTATTAACTGTTGAATAAATGCTGACGCGGGACAAAATGCCCGATTTCCCAACACGTTGAACTGATCAATGCATATAGTAATGTCAGTTTTATGTATTTTCTGAGAGGGGGTGGGATTTTTGTTTGGAAAGTCGCAGGAGAGACGCACACTTCGATTAGACTGATAAACACATGCAGCATCTTAAATTGTTAAGAAAATGGTATTCCTAATAAATGTCTCGAATATTTTGATTATGTCCAATGCTTCTCTTTCTTTTTGGAATTATTAGACACATTTCACTATGTCTTTTCAAATGCCTAGGTCTGTTTAATTTCCTTAATTATAAAATTTCTAGCACTATTTTAAACGTTTATTCAAGCAATAACATATAAATGATCTCATGTATATGCTTGTTTAAAACCAGGGATTAAAAAACGAATTCCAAGTAAAAACTGTATTTTTTCTTTACATTTCCAGAGAGCGAAACGAACGAAATTAAACATTACTTAATAAATTCAAGGCACTATAATTTCCTTATTCATTTGATACAACTATTATAGCTATACAATTAATATATATAAAATAATATTATTTTGTCATATTTATAATTCCTGAATTTATCTATAAAAACTTCGTTTTGAATTGCATTCATTATGTTTGTATAAGAAAATTCGTTAACCTAGCCTATTAAGTTGATTTAATATTCTTGATAATTTTTAAAAGCAGTTAAAAGTTAAGAAAAAAGGAATAAACTTGTAGTATATATATATATATATATATATATATATATATATATATATATAATTTATGGCTATTGGCTAATCTTTTTCTAAACTCTTATTACACTGTAGATCGAAATTAAATAATTCTTGATCATATTTAATCGCGTAGAATCACTGACTGAATTTAGAGTACTTCAAAAACGAAACGATTTAAATCTGTATAAAGGAAAGACAAAATAAATCACAACAAGAACAATCTGTATTTTTCTTGCAATCAAGAACATTTATTTTGACAAAATTACCTAATTAATGCCAAATGATGTTTGACAGTGAACGCATCTCCACCGCATATAGCCGCATATAATCGCTGGTGTCAGTCGCAAATATTAGACAGGAAGCGGGTCGGGTACAATAGTTTCTTTCTTTCTTTTTTTTTTCTTTCTTTTTTGCGGTCCGAGTTGCGTTAGTTGAAAACGTCGGTCGGATTAGGGTTGTTTATACATTGACCCGCGCATCACTGATTTACATTAGTTAACAACATTTATTGTGATCTTAAAATTATATTTAAAGGAAAATAAAATTTCACTCCTCAGGGACCCTCCCCCCACTTGGGGCCCTGGTAATTTAGTCCCCCTTTTCACCCAACTACGAGGCCCCTGTTCAGTGCCTTGCTCAGGGGACTCACCTCAGTTGTGGTATTGAGAGTGCTGTACATTCACTCCCCCACCTACAATCCCTGCCGGACCTGAGACTCAAACCCGCAACCTTCGGGTTATAAGGCCGACTCTCTAACCATTAGGCCACGGCTGCCACAAAAGACACAAAGAAGACACAATTATATTGGTTGAAATTAAATTATTGCCTAAGAAATTCAGCAGAAAGATAAACGTTCAATTCTAAATTAATCTCTTTTGCTTTAGGTGTGTGTGAAAACAAATGTAAAGTGAGACTGACATCTTTTATCTGTGATACTCTTGATGTTTCTGCCTCATTTCTTTAACTGTTGTCATTGTTAATGCTAATGAACACTTGAGTTGTGTGTGTGTGGTTTTCCCTGATCTCTGTGATCATGAGTGCTATAGTTAGAGTACAGTATAGAACTGATCACATCCCTCGAATACTGTGTTTAAGCTTGTGATCTGAGAGCTTTGTCTTCATCTGTAAGAAGGGCCTCCTGAAATCTGAACAATAAACCATATTCCTTTACACTGAAAAAAATTATTTAAGACAAAATTGCTTACAGAAAAGAACATTACCACTGAAATAAGTAAGATCAATTACAGACCATAGTATCCTTTATATCTAATATTTACAGAAGATTTGTTCATTTTCAGTGTGGATCTGTTATTAATGACTTTTGTTTGTAAATACATTTCCAGCAACTGAAAACTCTTAATATGTAACTTATATTATAATCATATTTTAGCACAGATTATATGCACATTTAAAAAAAAAAAAAAAGATTATCTGGGGAAATGTAAATCATAATTCATTAACATTCACAATAAATAAACTTCTGTAGTGGTAAATAGAAACTGTGACACACACACACACACACACACACACACACATATAAAATCCCTGACAGTGTTTCAGTAACTTTCCAAAAGAGGAATAAATAAATAAATAAATACAAAAACAAAATAGCCGGAGATTGATTACAATAGTCAAAAGAGTGATAGATCAAATTTGTCATCAGACCTCCTTTGTAACAGTTAATCAGCAGCATGAACTAGTTTAAGTAAGGGATAATCATATATACTTATATTTATACTACAGAGCCGTTAAATGCTTGAATCTGATTGGCTGACGAACGTTCTAGAAGTGTGCATTATATTCAGGGAAACGCACGGCAAACGTAGTTCCAGGCAGCTTTAGACCGCAGTGCATGTCTATATCACTTCGCCATACGATTTCAGTTATTTCAAAGGTCCTTACAGCCCAAAACAGCAAAATAACTAAAACCCACAATGACACTGGCCAAACTAATAAATACAGTAAACATCCGGATAAAAACAACAGATCATTTCCATGTTTTTTCCACAATATATTACGTTTTATTATGTACGGAAAGCACAAACTATTTCTCTCGCCCTCTCTCACTCACCTCACAGACGCACACACATAACATTACAGTTTGCACTCGAGTTAGCATTCGCGCTAATGTTGTTAGCGCTGCTCTGATGATTAACAACTTAAAAACGACATGACAGCTCTCACAAGCGAGTTAACAACGGCGTGGTCTTGAAGAAAATGAACTTAAAGTTTAACCTTTAGTAGAGACGATGCTGCCAGTCACCCTTGAGAGACACAGACGTGAGAGAGGTAAAGTCATACACTTAGTTTTTCTCTCCTCACTCTTTCCGTCTGTCTGCTTGTCTTTCGGTCTGTCTAAACTTCATTATTAATGGCATTATTTTGCTATTAACAGCCCAAGCGTCGTTACTAGGTCTAAAATGACGTTTTGGAACTAGCAACGAAGCTGTTGAATGAGTTGCGTAAGAAACTAATCCTACTCACAATAGGGTTTTAAGGATAAAAACGGGACGAATGTCTTGAAATATATAATTTGATCGATGTCTTGAGGTGCGGTAACTGTAGTATAAGTGGAATAATTGACTTCGGGCCGTAGAATTCTTAGAAAATAATGCACACCCGAGGTGTAACGGCCACTCCGCTTCGCGTCGTGACCGCATCACCACCTCGGGTGTGCATTATTTTCTAAGAATTCTACGGACCGTCGTCAATTATTCCTTACTTAAATGCACGACGTGGAGGCTAATAACCGCCCGATGCGAAGCGGAGGGTGGTTGCCTCCGCGAAGTGCATTTTAAATCCTTTAACGCACGGCAAGCCGTTGATTATCCTGCTTATTCCATGGTTATAGACAAATTAAAACTAGGATTGATATTTGCAGCGCAAAATTTGACTGAATGGATAAAAAAGACGGTTATTTTCGTCAGTTATGACACGCAGCTCTAGCATTCTGGCCGCTTCAAATCAGACTCAGAGATTAAATAGTCCGGTAAAAATCACATTTATTTGAATGAAATATAGCATTTGTTTCAGTAGATTATCGATCGACCAAGAGAGAGTGTAAAGGCAAGAGAGATGTTGTGTGCGTAACGTTACCTGCCTGCATGCTGTGCGTCTTTCTCTACAAACAACAATTCATTACAAAACAGCAGTTTTACCACCCCGTTGCTGAGGAATATAATGTAGCGATCTAGTATCTAGGCTATTTTAATAAGGATCGCAGGCAAACGCTGACAAGAAGTTTATGTATGTGCAATGCGATCTACGACCTCTCTCTCTCTCTCTCTCTCTCTCTCTCTCTCTCTCTCTCTCTCGGTGTGCTTTTGCGTGCATAAATTAAAGCAGCGCATTAATATAGAACGGTGATTAAACTGACTTGGAACTACCTGTGCATTAAACGGTTTTACTGCACACCTGCCAGCCAATCAGAATCCAGTATCCAGACATTCCATGGAATAATGTGAATTTAATGGCAAGGTATATTAACATAAAACTGTTATAAATGTACATAAAATTGAGAATAATATTAATCGATTTACGAAGTTAGTAACTTTAGAAATGCATCATAATATGGATACGAAATTCTATTCTATATACAACATTTCTATGATATATTTGTGATTCAAGAGAGCAGTGAACCAATGGGACTTTTATTTTGCTCTGGTGATGTGACGTCATAAAACTGCGCCTCTCTCCTCGTCTGTTGTGATTCACCTGAAGAAAGGTTTGTGCTTTTAAAGTTTTTAAGTCAATAGACATTGTTGTATCAATAAAGCGTTTTTACAATCTATATAAGATAAATATAATGCTTTATTTGGTGTTACTGAAAACGTTAGCCTTTAGTAACAGAGAAAGTTCGTTCCGTTTCTCTATATCATGAATCAATCGTGATAAGATGATAAGAAGTGATGAGAGAAACTGAGAATCCGAATCATTTGAATCAAATCATTTGTGAAATGATTCAATGATTCGATTCAGCGGCACGCGGACTACAAACGACAACAACAAACACAAACGAGTGAATCACAACCGAGAATGATTTCATGAAAGTGTAATATATTAGATATGATGTGCAGATAATTGAATACCAAATATAAATCAAAAATAGTCTACCTAAATATGAACCTTCTGGGTAATTCGTATACTTTTTTACATATTAGTCTATTAACTCTCTGACTGTCTTTCTAGTGCACTGACTACTGAACTAGCAGCTGATTGAGACGCATCCAGAGATTTAGTTTGCATTGATTTTTCTTTCTATTAATTATTCTCATATTAAACAGGACAAAGTGTACAAACACACAGAAAAACTCCTGGAGAATCAACAGAGATCCATGTGACACTTTGAAAAAATGGTGTTTATGAAAGAGGAGAGTGAAGACATGAAGATTGAAGAAACATTCAGAGTCAAACATGAAGATACTGAGAAACAAAGAAAGATGGAGTTTATTAAAGATGAGAGTGAGGACATTAAGATTGAAGAAACATTGAAACATGTAGATGCTGAGGAACAAAGAAAGATGGAGTTTATTAAAGAGGAGAGTGAAGAAACATTGAGAGTCAAGCATGAAGATACTGAGGAACAAACAGGTTGGTTGGTGTTTTACATTTTTTCTGTAACATTAAATCTGATATTTGCTTCTAATTTTAAAACGGTTGATTTCTAGCACTTTGGTAAATATGCAAAAGTCTCTAAGAAAATAATTAATTTTGCACAAAGCAAACCTTGAAATGTGAGTAATTGTATTTGGCAACTGCATGCTGTCTACAAACAGTGCTCTAAATATACAGCAAGTCTGACAATAAATAAAAAAAAAAGCACAAACAAGTAACACTTAGTTGTAATTATGTGAGGTGTAAGATTGTAATGTATTAGTTGTACACTTCTATATATAAAAATATAAAAAGGAGGGAATAACTCGGAGGGAAAATAGGAAAAAGGGAAAGAAGATGGAACAAAATATGTAAAATAAATAAAGAGAAGAAATTAAGAAAAGAATTCAAATAATATCAATACAATTAAGTAAATAAATAAATAGATGACGGCTGTTAGGGAGCATCAGAGTGGAGCAATAGGTCATACTTATAAAGAAAGGTACTGTATTTTACCATGAGAATGGTATAAACCTGTAGTTCTCAAACTGATGGAGGGATACGTGAACAAAATGCTGAGCTTTTGCATTTGTTTATTTCTACCCCAACTTAAAGTAACATTAAAGCAAGTATTTCTGACAAGCAAAATGATACTTTTATTATAAAAACAGTTAAATGTGAGTTAATGGTCAAATGACATTAACTTACATCAATTTTTCGGTGAAACCTGACTGGATCCACACCAGCAGCGTACGTATGATTGAATGCCCACAGAGTGCTGCTTTAGTAAATCATGCTGCTGTTCGTTGTGTCTTTAAAGTAGATTTGTAGCACTTAATAGCATGAAGATCAAATGTCGACAGACTGTACAGAGCGACTGATTTAAGAAACTCTCTTCGATACAGAAACATACAGTGTGACTTACTGCTTTTCATCTTTAAAATATGAGCAAGTGTGAAATTTTCTCTGAATATTCAAATGATTTCGAATGTTGATTTTATAAGTTAAACAAAAAGGTAATATTAAGTGAACATTTTACATTTTAAACACTACACTGTTAATATTGTCAGATTTTACAACAAAGCAATAATATATCCAACGAAATCCACAACAGAACTGGTGTGAGTCTCCAAGAAACGGCAGCATTTCATTAGTAAACAAATCTGCAGCTTTCAAATTTTAATTGTCATTTTCATTTTGTCTGCATGTAATTGCCTGATAAAGCTACTAGTCTCGGATGGAGCATGTGAGTTCTCTCGATCTGAGAGCTAAGGACTTTTTTCCATGAGCTCTGTGTGCAGTCATATCAGGTTCTTTGGCCTTTTTCCCCTTCCTTGTTAGTCTGCTCCTGTCTTTGAACTTGGCAGTGCTCCCTTCACTCTAGAGCAGGGAGGACTGGAGTCGGAAAACGAAATCCATCACATGACTTTAATACTCCAAAATTCAGCAAACTATGCTTACTAAATAGCCTAAAAGTTCAAATTACAACAGTGGGGCAAATAGTTATTTGATCCCCTGCTGATTTTTAGTAACAAAAGTATTTCACCCCTTAGAGAAACATTACTTGGTAATTGCTGACAAAACCCTTTTTGGCAATCAAAGAGGTCAGATGTTTCTTGTAGTTGGCCATCAGGTTTGCACACATCTCAAGAGGGATTTTGTTCCGCTCCTCTTTGCAGATCCTCTCCAAGACATTGGGGTTTAAGGCTGACATTTGGCAAGTTAAACCTTCAGCTCACTCCACAGATTTTCTATTGGATTAAGGTCTGGAGACTGGCTAGGACACTCCAGGACCTCAATGTGCTTCTTCTTGAGCCACTCATTTGTTGCCTTGGCTGTGTGTTTTGGGTCATTGTCCTGCTGGAATACCCATCCACAACCCATTTTCAATTGTTCTCACCCAAGAATTTATGGTACATGACCCTGTCCATTCTCCTTATGACTAGGTGTTCTGTAGTTGTCCTGTCTCCTTAGCAGAAAAACACTCCTGAAGCATAATATTTTCACCTCCATGTTTAACTCCAAGGGTGTTTTGGGATGCTAGAGCAAAGCCGGTTATCATGCATACTTCTGGTTTAAATACCCAGGATGGTTTCTTTCATTATTTAGTTTTCTTTTATGACAGCATCTTAGTAATCGATTCAATGTGGCAAATACCACAGATATGCTTATTTATGTTCAAGCTTATATAATTGTATTATTGCTTATGAATAAATTAACAACAAATGGTGGAAATAATCGTAGGTATAACAAACTTTTTTACTTGGATGAATGGATAATTGATTTGGTGTTATAGGGAAAGACTAAGAAAACTCCAAAACCTGACTTGAGATAAGATAACAAATCAATTTGGGTTAAAGTGGTTCCATAAATGACCATTTAAGGTCACACAATCTCACTAATGTGATCCTGGTTCAGAGCACAAATTCACCATACTTCACATCTCACTTAACTTTCAGTTGGTGTAAAAATATTGCCTGTTCTCTTTTAAAGGATATGTTCTGTGATGTGTTTGTTTGTTTTGCAGTAAGTTTTTGGGGATTTTCCATTAAAAAGGTCATTGTAACAGACCAGTGGTTCCAACCATGTTCCTGGAGGCACCCAATACTGCATATTTTGCATCTCTCCTTTGTCTGACCATTTGTCATCCATTTTAGGTCTTGGTGCAGGGGTGCCCAACCCTGTGCCTAAAGATTTACCATCCTTCAAATTTTAGCTCCAACCCAGATCAAACACACCTGAACCAGTTAATTAATCACTTAATTGGAGAAACATGAAAAACATGCAGTGTTTAGGGGCCTCCAGGAACGTGGTTGGGACTCGCCGTAACAGCCCATTTTTATGATTGGCTAACATCATTTCCCATTAATAAAAACTCAGAAAGAATTATTGTGTGATAAAATGTTCAACTGATGGTTGAGTTGGGAGTCTGTCCATTTTCCTAGCCTTTCTTATATTTGTTGCATTTGATCCCCTAGAAGCAGACCACGCACTGCTCGTAGGGCACCTAGTGCCTGGGGGGGCACCAAAAAATCTGGGTCGTGAAATATCATCACGACCGGCTACTAGTATAAATAACAAATAAAATATGTCTAAAGCATGTTGGTATACAAAAGCAATATAAAGGTAAAATAGGCCTAGACCAAATTAGCAGAGAAAAGATTATCTCCTGTGCGGCCCTCTCTCCAGTCTCCCTCTGGTGCCCCCCTTCTCCACCAGTGATGCGCGGGTTGATCCAAAATGAGCGGGTGCCTGCGGTTACCCGCGGTTATGAGTCATCCAGAAATATTTCTAATGATATTCGGGTCGCGGTCGGTTGGGTTGAAACAAAGATGCCAATTAAACCTTTGTAATTCATATTGTAGGCACAATTTTCTTTGAAATACACAGACCTACACAGACAATACATGCACTATTGGCTGAATAATATTTACCTTTTGAATGTTAAGCGTTATTAACTGTTGAATAAATGCTGAGGAGGAACAAAATGCCCGATTTCCAACACGTTGAACTGAGCAATGCCATTGTACCATTTTAATAGGCTACTTTTAAACGCAAATAGCTCAGTAATGTATAGGCTAAATTTAATAGGCTACTTTTAAACGCAAATAGCTCAGTAATTTTTTTTAATTTTTTTAAACATTTATTCAAGCAATAGGCTAATACATAAATTATCTCAAATATATGCTTGTTTAAAACCAGGGATTAAAAACGAATTCAA
Source organism: Garra rufa (assembly GCF_049309525.1). NCBI lineage: Eukaryota > Metazoa > Chordata > Actinopteri > Cypriniformes > Cyprinidae > Garra > Garra rufa. The sequence continues at coordinate 1,339,813 of NW_027394280.1, read as the reverse complement.
AGGATATTTTTCTTTACATTTCCAGAGAGCGAAATGAACGAAATTAAACATTACTTAATAAATTCAAAGCACTATAAATTTGTTTAATACAACTATTAATATATATAAAATAATATTATTTTGTCATATTCGTGATTCCTGAATTTATATATGAAAACTTAGTTTTGAAGTGCATTCGTTATGTTTGTATAAGAACATTCGTTAACCTAGCCTATTAATTTGATATAATATTCTTGATCATTTTTAGAAGTTAAAAGTTAAGAAAAAAGGAATTAGCTTGTAGTCTATATATATTTATGGCTATAGGCTAATCTTTTTCTTAACTTTTATTACACTGTAGATCGAAATAAAATAATCCTTGATCATATTTAACATCGGAGAATCACTGACATAATTTAGAGTACTTCGAAAACGAAACTATTTAAGACAAAGTCTATATATATAGACAAAATAAATCACAACACGAACAATCTGTATTTTTCTTGTAATCAAGAACATTTCTTTTGACAAAATTGGCTAATTAATGCCGAAGCAACCACCAAGCATTTGTGCTTAGGGCACCCAAATGGCTAGCGCCGGCCCTGCCTAGGAGTCATTAAAAAAATGGTACACCATAATTGAGATCAAATAAACTGTATAGCAGCTAGCTTAAACTCCATAGATCACCAGACCATGATCAGGTTTGGACACTGTAGAGAATTTTGGTTAGCTCAAAGAATTTAAGATGATCAATATATGTGTGTATATGCCTGAGACTGTTTCTCTCATCACATATACACTGCAAACTCCACCAGGTCTTATAACCAATGAATAGGATGAAATGAGTTATTTAAAACATACATTTCAGTCAGGGAAAGTAGTTTAACTCACAGGAAATCGTGTATAATAATCGTCATTAAATATACGCAATTTCCAGTTTCTGATCAGTAACAGTAATAACGGTATCGACTGGTTTCTTTGTCCAGCAAATTGTTCAGTGATATCCATTACTCTGACGTTGGCTCGTCGTCACGGCAACGCATTTTTACTAACCAGAACGGAGTTAAACAATTGAACAGAATAGGGCTTAAGGTAGCAATATGAGATCGAAACAGTTTAAGTGACCTTGTAATGTAAGCATTCAGCACAGAGAATCATTATGTGAATATATGGTTGTTTATTAAACTATTCTACTTACAAACGATCGCACATAGACAAACGTACATAAAACACAAATAGACAGAGAACGCGTAAGAGAGAGAGAGAGAGAGAGTAAAAGAGAGAGAGAGACAGAAAGTGAGTTTGCAAAGGGACAGGAATGAAACGGTTCTGAACATCCTGAAATCGTTTCTTTTATAAAACGCCTTAAACGCAGCTATCTACGTTTGTAGAAAGGACGGATACTTGCAAGCTTGTTGTTGTTGTGCATTGTTCCGTTTGTGTTCAGTTCAGAAAGTCCTTTCCAGTTCCTTGAGAGTATCGCAGGCCTCATCATCTCCTCCGCTAGGTGAGACCCCCCCCCCCCCCATGGATCTGGGGGGAGGTGCGGGTGACGTGTCTTTGTGTCCCGAAGGCAAGAGCGAGAAAGTGAGAGAGATGAGGGAAGGTTTATAAACCTGTAGGTCGTTCACGCCCACAGTTGGACCTTGACCAATCCGGTTGATCTGAGTTTTGGAGGGAAGATTGAAAGTCTTTGTCTCTCACAATGGGGTTTCGCATGTGGAAGATGATTGGTTGTTTGGCCACAAAACTTTCAAAAGTTCAATAATACATATAAAGCAATGAGTTATTAAGATGCCACAAACATTAACATTTAGGGAATAATAAATGCTGCTCATAGACACCAAACATGATCTATGTATCTTCTCGTTTGACTGAGTGATTCTAAATGTGAGAGTCTTAGCATGCACAATAATTCACCTATTGCGGATTAATGTTTGAGGCCGACATACATAACAGAAACAACAATATAAGAAAAGGTAACACATTGATACGTGTACATTTCTATATAACTGTATGTGGGACTGCATGTCTGAATAAGGAAAGTCTATCTTTCCCTGCATTTCTGGTAGGAGTCTTATCTTGATGGTGGGGGGATGAGCTGGATAGTGAACAAAGGACTGGCTCATAGCACATAGGTGTTAATCGTGGGGGAGAAGTCATTTAAGGAATATAACTAGTTATTACATGTCTGGTTGGCTCCATGCACTACATATCCCCTCTTTCGAACGTTGTTGTCCGTCCAACAGACAACAGCGAGCGACGTCAAAGGTGCGGAACAATCAGGCATGCACCCGGCACTCCTGGCTGGAAGAGAGAGGTGGCTCTCTGGAGGTTGGTGCTTCAAGGAGTGGCTGTGGTGCCGTGGTTGACGTTATCAGGTGTGATAATATAGACAGTGGCAAGGTATGGGTCCTCGAGCTTTGTGCAACAGGTGTCGAGGCACTGTCACTTGTCATCCTGACCCAGGTTGGTCTGTGTCAGGTGGTTGTTATCTAGTATCTGTGGTCCCTGCAGTCTGGAATCGCTGGTTGGACTCTCACTTGTGAGAGGGCAGGTAGTTCCAGGGTTCGCAGAGAATTGTCGTAAAGATTTTGTAGTGTAAAGAAGTTTCCGACGGGCCCGGTTAGGGTGCAGGAGGGCAGCAGGTGTCTGTTATCCCGCTGTTTTGCTCAAATGTCATCAGGCGTCTGATGTTGGGGGTGTCGACACTGACTTGAGCGGGTCTGAGTTGTGTTGGTAGGGGTTTTGCTGTTGGTCCTGTGGGCCCGTTGCTCCGTTCAACATTGTCTGGCTGCTCCTGAGCTGTCGGCTGGTCTCATGGGATGCTTTTTCCTTTTAGGAAGTCTAATGCGGTGTTGCGTTGGCCAAGGAGTCAGAAGTTTATCTTTCAGTACTTCTCAGTGGAGTTTCATTCAAGGAGCTCTTTGTTAACATCAGACACTCTGTTCTGGAAAAGCAGGCGTGTCCAGCTGTCCTTGTGGGTGTCGGTTAACTTTGGTACTCAGAGACTTGCAGGTTCAGTTCATTTACCTCCTGTCTGAGGCCCTTGAGGGTGTGGGCCAAGGAGAAGACGATGCTGCTCAGCTCCTGGTTGTCCAGGCTGGATGTGAGTTGTCCATTTGTCGCAGTCCTGCTGTTCCTTTCTCTGCCATTGCAGGCCGTTGGCTGCTTTAGGCTGAAGGATGCCGTTCTCTGTACTCTGCTGAGTCTCCAGTTGGTCCTGGTGAGTGGCAGGGCTGGATGTCCGAGACACGCTGGTTCACAGTTCCTATTGTGAATCTCGCTGGCTGAGGCATGCTTTTGGCTTCCTGCGCTCTTTGGATGCAGGTGTCGCACTCGGGCATGTTTCACTGAAGTACTGGTGAGCAATGTAGGTGGTGACACGGGTGGTTTCTTAGTTGACACGGGTGTCGTTTCTGGTGCCATCTGGTGGTAAACGTTCACAGATGTTTCTCGTCGACTGACTGCTTTGCATCGTAGAGAGGCTGTGTCGTTTGAAATCCGCTGGTTTCGAGCTGGCATCAAACTTAGCATATTCTGATGTCCTCTGTCACTGCATGCTTGGCAGTGCGCCACTTTTGCATTGGTAGTGGCTTTGGTACTCTGGTGTATTCTGCACGGTGCATCTTGGGCATACATCAGCAATGACCCCCCTTTGTTCCTGGAAAGCTGGGAGCTGTGGCGGTGTTTGGTTATCAGGAACAAATGTGAGGATGTGTCATCTAGATGCGGCATGTGTGTGACATCACTGAGTTGTTTTAGGCTTAGTGCCTTAGTGTGGTCGGACAGTGCAAAGTGTCAGCATTGCTTGGGAGCAGTGGAGGCTGCTTTAGCAGAGCTATTTTGTAGGTGGAGCCAGTGTGCATGGGTGTGATGCAGGCGGCGTAGCAGCGTGAGGGGTTTGCTTGTGGCTTAGAAGCGATGCTTGGGTTGGGTGGGTGGGTTTTTTGTTGTTGAAAACCTTAGGCAGCCACAAAATCCCTCAGTTTTTTTCTGGGCCTTTCACTGTTTTTCCACGAATAGCATGTAAATGTTCTTATTGTGATGGCAATGCTTGTCTGGAACAGTTGTTGATGCTCGTCTGTTTCAAACTGAGTGGTGTTGTTTGAAACTGAGCTTAGCCTACTTTGAGTCTATGCAGGTTAGTAATTTTCAGAGGGAGTTCTTGCGACTTGCTGTGACACAAGGGTTGATCCGATTGCCGTCACTCGTGCTGTGATGTCAGGTGGCCCGGCTTAAGGTGTTGCAGTGGGACAGGCTTGTCGTTTTCCACTAGGTACCTGCTCTGGACGTGTCTTGCCTCGCTCTTTGGTCTATAAGCACATGGGTTTGTGTGCGTGGGACCCTTGGTCTGCAGGCATTGATAGTTATAAACATCACACGTTGGTGGCAGGTCTCTGTGATTCCCTCTGTCTTCTGGTGCGATTGGCACATCGCTGGATGGTTTGTGCAGCGCAGCTGTTGTCATCTGGGTGCTGGGCTCTGCTGAGAGCCTTGTACATGACATTAGTTCTGCATCATCGTCATATGTGGAGAGCAGCTTGGCACCACTTCTGGGTGGCCATTTTCCTTTAGGCTCTTCATGACGGAATTGTTTAAAGTCTTTGAAATACCTGAATGATATGTACACTGCAAAAGATTACTTTTCAGAAAGGGGGTGTGGCTTCTAGAGTGGGCACTGCTTCACGTATTCCATTGAATGTGTGTGCAGCGTTAGGGTTTTAGCCACACTGTGTTTTGAGCCGAACAGTGACCCCTTTTGGTGAATGCAGGTAGTTCGTTCGCCAGAGTGTAAACATCTGGGAGTAATCTTATCTAGCAAGGCTTTCTCGCAGTTGAGGGAGTATCGTAGGGCTGTGAGAAACAGGACGTAGCAGGTTTTGCATTGTCTATTCCAGGTTAAGTTCAGAGCACAGGTGTCCTCAGTGCTGGCCTGCACTGATCTCAGATCACTCCCACACAGTGATGTCGCTGCGTGTTCAGCTCCCATACACCACTGTATGTTTGTTCACCTTGGTCAGTCAGACGTCCCCCCTTGGCATGGGGCAGCTGGACAATCACTTTGCTAATCTTTATTGCCTTCTGGTGCTTGGCTGTTTTCCGGCGGTCTGTAGAGTCCGCTGAATCGAGCGATCGCTGTACGGAAGAAGGCTGTAGCATTTGGGTGGTGACTCACAGTGTGATGTGGATATCTGAGGGGAAAGATTTTCTGGCGTTGATGCCATCTTCCCTTGGTGCCTGTCGCGTTGTCTCACGTAGGCTCAGATGCTGGTCGTAGCAGTCGTGTTCTTAGCTGCTGTATTCAGTTTTGACAGTTTTGACTGCTGGTACAAATGGCTGGGGTCCTGTTAGCTGGAGGTGGAGCTAAGCAGATCTGTCTCGTGGTCACACTGGGCAATGTTCTTGCTTAAGAGTCAATGTTTTGCAGACAGGCGTGTGTTGTAGCCTACTGCAGTGTTCAGGAAGACAGCGTTTTGTGGTGACAGCTGTCAGATTCCCGGCCAGCTTGCTGGCGTGTGAGGTGTGAACAGTGGGCTGTTAGGCCCGGGAGAGATTTTGTGTTGAGCTCTCCTGTTTGTTCATATTGTTATCTGCAAGAATTTGAGTTCTTTAAGGTGTGCTGGGTTCATTGTAAAGAGAGCTTCCGCTGTTTAGGAGTGTTCTCCTGTACTGCTCTCTGCGCTCAGTCTGTGGGGGTGTTGCAGGCGTGTCTTGAAGCTTTTCTCCTCTCTCCTCGTGTAGGTCCTTGTCCTCTTCATCCGCTATCTCTGAACATCCAGATGGTCTAGGCGGTTCTGCGCGCTGTCCTGGTTCCGTCGTGGGTGAAGCTTTCTCCGCTGCGGCTTTAGTCAGACGATCTTGTTGAGGGCGTGGTCACTGATGGTCCGGGCTGTAGATGAGTTGATTGGTTCTCTGCAGCCGTAGCTCTTGACTGGATCGTGATCCATTCGCCTGTGTGCGTGGTCGTCCGGCTGTTCTCCGCTCAGGGGCTGTAGTCACTAGACCCAGGGCAGGATGGCATCTTTGCCTTGTCTGGACTGGATGGCGAGACTGGATGGTGACATGTTGACACAAATAGAGAGGGAGAGACAAAGCACAACGAGCCAATGCAAGTCCGTACAGAACTAATGAGCTAAAATGTTGCTATGTGTTGCGCCTTAACTGATGTCATCAGATGGTGACGCAAACTAAACGCTTATTATCCTAGCTTTAAAGAAAGGGTCAGATAGTTTGTGTGGGTAAACACAGGAAACTATGAGTAAACTTAATGATGAGCGATTAACTTTAGAGCTATTCAGTTCATCTGTGTAGTTACCAAAAGATTTCACTGATGTTCAGACAGGTTCAGTCTCTAATAGGGAGAAAAATAAAAACAAGATCCATCAGAAAGAGAGGTATAAAGGGTTAAAGCAAAAGAGAGAAAGTGAGCTGACTGCCAGCCCTGAGGTCAGTGACGGGGCCCACCAGGTGGGGGCGCTATGGAGTCGTCACACCTGGGAAATGGCAGAGCTGAGAGAGCAAAAGAGAGAAAGGCCCCCCTGGGATGGGCCGAATTACCCGGGGTAGTGAGAGTGCAACTTGATCGATTTGGTCAAAGTTTAAATTTAAATCAAGACTGTTTAATCAAAAATTTAAAATGAGCAAATACAATTATAATTGCTAGAGGGAGAGTTGAATCTAAGGCGGTGAAATAATTAAAATTAAATCACACACACACAAAAAAACATACATTATGTTAATTATCATTATGGTTTAAATAACAATAATTAATAATGTAACATCAAAAGGAAAAGAGAAGGGAGAGACTGACTGGGACTATCTATAAGCGTTGTTGCTCAAAGAAAAAAAAAGAAAAAATAAAATAAAATAAAAAAAATAATATGAAATCAGGCATAGGTATTGGAAGAGGTTTTAGACAGACTTCTATCTTTTAATAGAAGGAAATACCTTTTATGCGGGATTTCAGATTCCACCTTGTGTGGATTTAAACGCGCATCTAAGCGCAGTTACCATGGCGATGCGTGATCGCGGGTGTATCTTTCTTGTGTCCGTTTTACTGAACACAGGTACATGTGTTTTGCAAACTTTAACTTAATAGGATGCTTACACTATTAAAAGGTTGCTTAGTTACGATGCGTGCACCTTGATCTTGAGTCAGCCTGCTGACACAAGACTTGTGTGTGCTTTGCACAAAACAAATAAATAACACTCGATCAAGATTTGTACAGTAATAACGCGAAGTTGTTTACTATATTAAATCTATTCGACGAGCAAACGGGGTCAACCTAATCAGTTAGCTAAGCTGAGGTTTTAACCCAAAGGAGCAAGATAGCTGATTAGCATTGGAGTGCACATCAATGGCTAATCTATCTACACTCAAAATATAAAGATATGGCCTTTGTAAGGTGAAAGAGGAACATCGCTCAATCAGCTTCTTCACGCAAAAATAGAGGTTTTCTTCGCTCAATTTAGGGTGGCTTTAAGACGCGCTATAAAAGATTGCTTCGTTTTATAGGGTCAATATATAAACTGCAGTTAAGTTACATCTTCAACAGCTGTTTAGTTTCTCTGTGCGAGAGGCTCAAACATCTGTGAAGGTGTTAAAGGTGGGCTTGGCCACACCGTTCTAACACACACACACACAAACAAAAGAGACGCGAGTCGCGAGCCGAGTTTGAATAAACAAGCATGCAGACACACAAACTATTCCTGAGCCGCTCACATCACATAGTTTAAAACTGCCCCGCATTCTAACGCCAATTAATGTAGAGAATTTTGGTTAGCTCAAAGAATTTAAGATGATCAATATATGTGTGTATATGCCTGAGACTGTTTCTCTCATCACATATACACTGCAAACTCCACCAGGTCTTATAACCAATGAATAGGATGAAATGAGTTATTTAAAACATACATTTCAGTCAGGGAAAGTAGTTTAACTCACAGGAAATCGTGTATAATAATCGTCATTAAATATACACAATTTCCAGTTTCTGATCAGTAACAGTAATAACGGTATCGACTGGTTTCTTTGTCCAGCAAATTGTTCAGTGATATCCATTACTCTGACGTTGGCTCGTCGTCACGGCAACGCATTTTTACTAACCAGAACGGAGTTAAACAATTGAACAGAATAGGGCTTAAGGTAGCAATATGAGATCGAAACAGTTTAAGTGACTTTGTAATGTAAGCATTCAGCACAGAGAATCATTATGTGAATATATGGTTGTTTATTAAACTATTCTACTTACAAACGATCGCACATAGACAAACGTACATAAAACACAAATAGACAGAGAACGCGTGAGAGAGAGAGAGTAAGAGAGAGAGAGAGAGAGAGTAAAAGAGAGAGAGAGACAGAAAGTGAGTTTGCAAAGGGACAGGAATGAAACGGTTCTGAACATCCTGAAATCGTTTCTTTTATAAAACGCCTTAAACGCAGCTATCTACGTTTGTAGAAAGGACGGATACTTGCAAGCTTGTTGTTGTTGTGCATTGTTCCGTTTGTGTTCAGTTCAGAAAGTCCTTTCCAGTTCCTTGAGAGTATCGCAGGCCTCATCATCTCCTCCGCTAGGTGAGACCCCCCCCCCCCCCCCCCCCCATGGATCTGGGGGGAGGTGCGGGTGACGTGTCTTTGTGTCCCGAAGGCAAGAGCGAGAAAGTGAGAGAGATGAGGGAAGGTTTATAAACCTGTAGGTCGTTCACGCCCACAGTTGGACCTTGACCAATCCGGTTGATCTGAGTTTTGGAGGGAAGATTGAAAGTCTTTGTCTCTCACAATGGGGTTTCGCATGTGGAAGATGATTGGTTGTTTGGCCACAAAACTTTCAAAAGTTCAATAATACATATAAAGCAATGAGTTATTAAGATGCCACAAACATTAACATTTAGGGAATAATAAATGCTGCTCATAGACACCAAACATGATCTATGTATCTTCTCGTTTGACTGAGTGATTCTAAATGTGAGAGTCTTAGCATGCACAATAATTCACCTATTGCGGATTAATGTTTGAGGCCGACATACATAACAGAAACAACAATATAAGAAAAGGTAACACATTGATACGTGTACATTTCTATATAACTGTATGTGGGACTGCATGTCTGAATAAGGAAAGTCTATCTTTCCCTGCATTTCTGGTAGGAGTCTTATCTTGATGGTGGGGGGATGAGCTGGATAGTGAACAAAGGACTGGCTCATAGCACATAGGTGTTAATCGTGGGGGAGAAGTCATTTAAGGAATATAACTAGTTATTACATGTCTGGTTGGCTCCATGCACTACAACACCATGATATGAGATCTAGCATACATGCATTACAAATCTACATGATTGGTGTTACCTGCTTTGTGTCATTAAACTGGGGTAAACTTTTATTTCTTTGTTTTCCCACCTTAGGTCCAACAGCACTGAAAGAGGAGAGGGGAGAACTGAATGAAACTGAAGAGAAAGTTCAGTTTGAGAATCTTAATGTTTTCATAACTGGAAAAAAACCATTTTGTTCCTTACAGTCAGAAAATACATCTACCCAAAAAAGAGCTCAAAAGGCAAGAACTAGGAGTTTTTTCACTTGCTTTCAGCGTGGAAAGAGTTTCAATGAACAAGGAGAATTTAAAGTCCACATGAAAATTCACACTGGAGAGAGGCGTTTCATCTGCCAACAGTGTGGAAAGAGTTTCACTCGAAAAGGACACCTTAAAGACCACATGAAAATTCACACTGGAGAGAAGCCTTTCATCTGCCAACAGTGTGGAAAGAGTTTCAGTCAAAATACAAACCTTAAAGTCCATATGAAAATTCACACAGGAGAAAAGTCTTTCATCTGCCAACAGTGTGGAAAGAGTTTCATTCAAAAAGCATCCCTTAAAGTCCACATGGAAATTCACACAGGAGAGAGGCGTTTCATCTGCCAACAGTGTGGAAAGAGTTTCTCTTGTAAAGGATACCTTAATATTCACATGAGAATTCACACTGGAGAGAAGCCTTACACATGCAAACAGTGTGGAAAGAGTTTCAGTCAACAAGGACACCTTTACAACCACATGAAGATCCACAATAGAGAGAAGGCTGACAGATCCCCTCAGTGTGGAAAGAGTTTCAACCAAAATGTATAAAAATTCTGATTGGTTGAGCTACATCTGAAGCTGTTGTAAATTACTCTACAAACTGTCATTATATGTTGCCTATGTGTTGCTCGGAAGAAAAAAAACAATGTAGGGTCAGGACCAATCAGACACACACACTGCCAGACCAGATAATCTTTACAACTCAAAAGTATGTAGAGAGAATTTAAATAATTCCAACTAATACTCAAAAAAAAAAAAAAAAAAAGGGACACATACTGCCATAGGAACTGACTTCTATTAATTCTTTGAAAAAAACTTTCTGTAAATGAACACGCATATCCTTAGATCATTGTGTATGTTATTACTGTTTCTTTAGTATTGTGTAATGTTTTTATTAATGTGTTATGATAAATGATAAATACATGCATAGTATAACTACACATATAACACATTTGGTCTCCTTGAATTTGTATTTTGATGATCTAAAACATAGTTTATGTTATCTTTTGATACCTATGCAACATATTAGTGTTTTAAGAAACCTTAGTAGTTTTTGCATTAACAACCAATCCCAATACCATTCTCACAAAGAGTTGTAAACTTTCCCTCCAAGAAGATAAAGGCTTCAAACAGTGACTTGCCTCAGTTCTCCAGGCTTTTCTCGGTTCTTTTAGTCCCATGTCTCATCACCTTTCCATCTTCTGGTTGATAAGTCCCAGAGCCGATGCTTCTGCGCCTGGCAGGCCTTGAACTCCTAGGTAGATGAGATAGAACTCTCCAGAACCCTAAGCCTGTGCCAGGCCCTGCAGCCTTGTCTTTTCATTCCCCAAAGATCACAGGATTTCAGCTGGGTCTCACTCTCTCTCTCAGCTCATCATTCTTCTTCACTTTTCACGTTGGAAGAAACTCCCAATCACCTCAGAGTCAGGACAACTTTGGAATTCATCGCTCTTCAAACATGGAAAAACGTGATCCCAAGTCCAAAACCTTGAAACCATTAAGACTTTCATCCGAGACTGCATCAAAACGCTCGTCAACTACCAAGGAAATACAAGTATCATACATTTAACTAGAGGTTTAGTTAAATTTGTAAACCCCGTTGTAAAATGACACTGATGGTTTCATTTAGTTGGCTAACTGACTCTTTTCATAGTCATTTTTCTTGTTTCTCTAATGTCTCAATTTATCCAATCTGACTTGCCCTTCCTCTATGTATGAGTGATTGTATGTTTGTTTGTTTGTTTAGATTAGTCATGGGTTAGTCCTTAATTAATAAAACTCTTGTGCACAAATTACATGAGTCTCTGATTCTGCCTTGTAGATTAATGTCCCTTTCCGATTCTGATCAAGCTACATGCTCTAATACATTATCAGAATCAGAATGAGCTTTATTGCCAGGTATGTTTACACATACTATGAATTTGTTTTAGTGACAGCAGTTCAACAGTGCACCTGAGTGACAGTGAAAAGACAAGACATAGATTATAAAAAAAGAACAATATACAAGTACACAAGACAAAGTGAAAAATAGCAAAAACACAATATACAGAATATGCCATTACTATGTACAGGTATAGTAGGTGCAAATTTGGATGTAAGTAGGTATGGTGTTAAATACTGAATAGATTAATGAAGTGTACAATAGTGCTGCATGTTTCACGTTTACTGACAAATGTTCATGAGATGGATTGCCTGGGGAAAGAAACTGTTCCGGTGTCTTGTCATCTTGGTGGTCAGATCTCTGTAGCACCAACTAGATGGTAACAGTTCAAAGAGTGAGTGTGCTGGATGTGAGGGGTCCAGAGTGATTTTGCCAGCCCTTTTGCACACTCTGGATAAGTAGAGATCTTGAAGGGTAGGAAGGGTTATACCAATTATTCACTCAGCAGTCTGGACTATGCGATGTAGTCTTCTGAGATCAGAATTGGTAGCTGAACTTAACCAGACAGTAATTGAAGTGCAGAGGACGGATTCAACGATGGCAGAGTAGAACTATTTCAGCAGTTCCTGTGGCAGGTTGAGCTTCCTCAGCTGGCGGAGGAAGTACAGTCCCTGCTGGGCCTTTTTCACAATGGAGTCTATGTGAATGTCTCACTTCAGGTCCTGGGAGATGGTGTTGCATAGGAACCTGAATGACTCCACTGTGTTGACAGTGCTGTTCATGATGGTGAGTAGGGGAGAGCAGGGGGGTTTCTCATGAAGTCAACTATCATCTCCACAGGCTTGAGCGTGTTGAGCTCCAGGTTGTTATGACTGCACCAGACAGCCAGCTCTTTAAAGCTGTCCAGCGCCCAGTCAGCCAACCCCTGGCCTCTTCTCTGGAAGCCTGGATCGTCTGAGTCGCCTTCCCGTAGGGCGAACGTGCTTCCAGGCTAGTCTAGTAAACAGGAGATCCTGCGTTTCGAATCCCAGCGATGCCTTTGGTTGCGCACCACAATACAGCCGAGCTCGTGCTTTACCAAAAAACGGACAGCGAATGGCGACACAGAGGAGCTTGTGGACAGCGGGAGGTTTCTCTTGCAACACTACCCTCTCACCTGCTTTTGGAGGATAGCATCGCAGCGGTGCCTTTCCACCGGTGGCTGTCTCTGGCCTCGCTGTTGAATGGGGACCCCAGCGACGCTCTGTTTTTGAACCGTGCAAAGACCTGAGGACTTGTCTTTCTGCCCACCCAGCGATCCTGGGTTCGAATCCCAGTGGTGCCTTTGGTTGCGCGCCACAATACAGCCGAGCTCGTGCTTTACCAAAAAACGGACGGCGAATGGCGACACAGAGGAGCTTGTGGACCGCGGGAGGTTTCTCTTGCAACACTACCCTCTCACCTGCTTTTGAAGGATAGCATCGCAGGCTAACGGGTCCCACCGAGGAGGCGCCGTGGCTTAGCTGGTCAAAGCGCCTGTCTTGTAAACAGGAGATCCTGGGTTCGAATCCCAGCGGTGCCTTTCCACCGGTGGCTGTCTTTGGCCTCGCTGTTGAATGGGGACCCTGGCGACGCTCTGTTTTTGAACCGTGCAAAGACCTGAGGACCTGTCTTTCTGCCCACACAGCGTGCCACTCGTTTGAGCTGGACGGGCACAAATCTTTAAGAAAAGCCCTCAGTGGCCCAGCCTGGCATACCGACGGGCTCTGTGGCGCAATGGATAGCGCATTGGACTTCTAGACTGCCAGATGAGGCCATTCAAAGGCTGTGGGTTCGAGTCCCACCAGAGTCGTGCTTTTTGGCATTTTGTTAAGCCCGTACTGCGCAGTGTTGCTCTCGGACAGCAGAAACCATTTTGAGGCCTCCTGTTCTCAGCGTACATTGATTTAAAAAAAAAATGTCAATCATATTTAAAAGGTAGCAAAACATGCCCAAGATCCAATTCAGTGAGGTATGGCAATCACTGTCTTGCATCAAGTGAAGGCAGCAGGACGTTCGAAGTGTTGATTCATGAATCCTCTAAGCCACCCTCCCCTCGCCTAGCATGCGGGGTGGCGCCGTGGCTTAGTTGGTTAAAGCGCCTGTCTAGTAAACACGAGATCCTGGGTTTAAATCCCAGCGGTGCCTTGGGCGGGGTTCCAGCCCAGCAAGCGCAAGCTTTTCCGAAAGCGACCCGCAAGCAGGGGCAGCGAGTGGTTAATTTTGCTAACCGCCCCGACTCAGTTGTCGGCAAACGCCTTAAAGCTGTCCAGCGCCCAGTCAGCCAACCCCTGGCCTCTTCTCTGGAAGCCTGGATCGTCTGAGTCGCCTTCCCGTAGGGCGAACGTGCTTCCAGGCTAGCCTAGTAAACAGGAGATCCTGCGTTTCGAATCCCAGCGATGCCTTTGGTTGCGCACCACAATACAGCCGAGCTCGTGCTTTACCAAAAAACGGACGGCGAATGGCGACATAGAGGAGCTTGTGGACCGCGGGAGGTTTCTCTTGCAACACTACCCTCTCACCTGCTTTTGGAGGATAGCATCGCAGGCTAACGGGTCCTACCGAGGAGGCGCCGTGGCTTAGCTGGTCAAAGCGCCTGTCTTGTAAACAGGAGATCCTGGGTTCGAATCCCAGCGGTGCCTTTCCACCGGTGGCTGTCTCTGGCCTCGCTGTTGAATGGGGACCCCGGCGACGCTCTGTTTTTGAACCGTGCAAAGACCTGAGGACCTGTCTTTCTGCCCACACAGCGTGGCACTCGGTTGAGCTGGACGGGCACAAATCTTTAAGAAAAGCCCTCAGTGGCCCAGCCTGGCATAAACCATTTTGAGGCCTCCTGTTCTCAGCGTACATTGATTTAAAAAAAAAATGTCAATCATATTTAAAAGGTAGCAAAACATGCCCAAGATCCAATTCAGTGAGGTATGGCAATCACTGTCTTGCATCAAGTGAAGGCAGCAGGACGTTCGAAGTGTTGATTCATGAATCCTCTAAGCCGCCCTCCCCTCGCCTAGCATGCGGGGTGGAGCCGTGGCTTAGTTGGTTGAAGCGCCTGTCTAGTAAACAGGAGATCCTGGGTTCGAATCCCAGCGGTGCCTTTGGTTGCGCGCCACAATACAGCCGAGCTCGTGCTTTACCAAAAAACGGACGGCGAACGGGGACACAGAGGAGCTTGTGGACCGCGGGAGGTTTCTCTTGCAACACTACCCTCTCACCTGCTTTTGGAGGATAGCATCCCAGGCTATCGAGTCTCACCGAGGAGGCACCGTGGCTTAGTTGGTTAAAGCTCCTCTGTAGTACACAGGAGATCCTAGGTTCGAATCCCAACGGTGCCTGGGGTGGCGCTCCAGTCCAGTAAGCCTGCCTCCGCTGTGCACAGACCTGAGGACCTGTCTTTCTGTGCACGCAACAGGATGTTTGAAGTGTTGATTCATGCATCCTCTGAGTCACTGCCAGATGAGGTCCTTCAATGGTTTTGGGTTCAAGTCTCACCAGAGTCGTGGCTTTCTGGTAGCTCTCATACTGTGGAGTTTTGCCCTCAGGCAGTAGAAATTTGTAGACATTTTCTTTTAGCATCCGCCTCTGGATGTTTTAACCCTCTGAGTCACTGTCCCGATAACCCTGCTTGTGGTTTGGCGCCGTGGCTTAGTTGGTTAAAGCACCTGTCTCGTAAACAGGAGATCCTGGGTTCAAATCCCAGCGGTGCCTTGGGCGGGGTTCCAGCCCAGCAAGCGCAATTCTTTCCGAAAGCGACCCGCAAGCAGGGGCAGCGAGTGGTTAATTTTGCTAACCGACCCCGACTCAGTTGTCGGCAAACGCCTTAAAGCTGTCCAGCGCCCAGTCAGCCAACCCCTGGCCTCTTCTCTGGAAGCCTGGATCGTCTGAGTCGCCTTCCCGTAGGGCGAACGTGCTTCCAGGCTAGCCTAGTAAACAGGAGATCCTGCGTTTCGAATCCCAGCGATGCCTTTGGTTGCGCACCACAATACAGCCGAGCTCGTGCTTTACCAAAAAACGGACGGCGAATGGCGACACAGAGGAGCTTGTGGACCGCGGGAGGTTTCGCTTGCAACACTACCCTCTCACCTGCTTTTGGAGGATAGCATCGCAGGCTAACGGGTCCCACCGAGGAGGCGCCGTGGCTTAGCTGGTCAAAGCGCCTGTCTTGTAAACAGGAGATCCTGGGTTCGAATCCCAGCGGTGCCTTTCCACCGGTGGCTGTCTCTGGCCTCGCTGTTGAATGGGGACCCCGGCGACGCTCTGTTTTTGAACCGTGCAAAGACCTGAGGACCTGTCTTTCTGCCCACACAGCGTGGCACTCGTTTGAGCTGGACGGGCACAAATCTTTAAGAAAAGCCCTCAGTGGCCCAGCCTGGCATACCGACGGGCTCTGTGGCGCAATGGATAGCGCATTGGACTTCTAGACTGCCAGATGAGGCCATTCAAAGGTTGTGGGTTCGAGTCCCACCAGAGTCTTGCTTTTTGGCATTTTGTTAAGCCCGTACTGCGCAGTGTTGCTCTCGGACAGCAGAAACCATTTTGAGGCCTCCTGTTCTCAACGTACATTGATTTAAAAAAAAAATGTCAATCATATTTAAAAGGTAGCAAAACATGCCCAAGATCCAATTCAGTGAGGTATGGCAATCACTGTCTTGCATCAAGTGAAGGCAGCAGGACGTTCGAAGTGTTGATTCATGAATCCTCTAAGCCACCCTCCCCTCGCCTAGCATGCGGGGTGGCGCCGTGGCTTAGTTGGTTAAAGCGCCTGTCTAGTAAACACGAGATCCTGGGTTTAAATCCCAGCGGTGCCTTGGGCGGGGTTCCAGCCCAGCAAGCGCAAGCTTTTCCGAAAGCGACCCGCAAGCAGGGGCAGCGAGTGGTTAATTTTGCTAACTGCCCCGACTCAGTTGTCGGCAAACGCCTTAAAGCTGTCCAGCGCCCAGTCAGCCAACCCCTGGCCTCTTCTCTGGAAGCCTGGATCGTCTGAGTCGCCTTCCCGTAGGGCGAACGTGCTTCCAGGCTAGCCTAGTAAACAGGAGATCCTGCGTTTCGAATCCCAGCGATGCCTTTGGTTGCGCACCACAATACAGCCGAGCTCGTGCTTTACCAAAAAACGGACGGCGAATGGCGACATAGAGGAGCTTGTGGACCGCGGGAGGTTTCTCTTGCAACACTACCCTCTCACCTGCTTTTGGAGGATAGCATCGCAGGCTAACGGGTCCTACCGAGGAGGCGCCGTGGCTTAGCTGGGCAAAGCGCCTGTCTTGTAAACAGGAGATCCTGGGTTCGAATCCCAGCGGTGCCTTTCCACCGGTGGCTGTCTCTGGCCTCGCTGTTGAATGGGGACCCCGGCGACGCTCTGTTTTTGAACCGTGCAAAGACCTGAGGACCTGTCTTTCTGCCCACACAGCGTGGCACTCGGTTGAGCTGGACGGGCACAAATCTTTAAGAAAAGCCCTCAGTGGCCCAGCCTGGCATAAACCATTTTGAGGCCTCCTGTTCTCAGCGTACATTGATTTAAAAAAAAAATGTCAATCATATTTAAAAGGTAGCAAAACATGCCCAAGATCCAATTCAGTGAGGTATGGCAATCACTGTCTTGCATCAAGTGAAGGCAGCAGGACGTTCGAAGTGTTGATTCATGAATCCTCTAAGCCGCCCTCCCCTCGCCTAGCATGCGGGGTGGCGCCGTGGCTTAGTTGGTTAAAGCCCCTGTCTAGTAAACAGGAGATCCTGGGTTTGAATCCCAGCGGTGCCTTTGGTTGCGCGCCACAATACAGCCGAGCTCGTGCTTTACCAAAAAACGGACGGCGAACGGGGACACAGAGGAGCTTGTGGACCGCGGGAGGTTTCTCTTGCAACACTACCCTCTCACCTGCTTTTGGAGGATAGCATCCCAGGCTATCGAGTCTCACCGAGGAGGCGCCGTGGCTTAGTTGGTTAAAGCTCCTCTGTAGTACACAGGAGATCCTAGGTTCGAATCCCAACGGTGCCTGGGGTGGCGCTCCAGTCCAGTAAGCCTGCCTCCGCTGTGCACAGACCTGAGGACCTGTCTTTCTGTGCACGCAACAGGATGTTTGAAGTGTTGATTCATGCATCCTCTGAGTCACTGCCAGATGAGGTCATTCAATGGTTTTGGGTTCAAGTCTCACCAGAGTCGTGGCTTTCTGGTAGCTCTCATACTGTGGAGTTTTGCCCTCAGGCAGTAGAAATTTGTAGACATTTTCTTTTAGCATCCGCCTCTGGATGTTTTAACCCTCTGAGTCACTGTCCCGATAACCCTGCTTGTGGTTTGGCGCCGTGGCTTAGTTGGTTAAAGCTCCTGTCTCGTAAACAGGAGATCCTGGGTTCAAATCCCAGCGGTGCCTTGGGCGGGGTTCCAGCCCAGCAAGCGCAATTCTTTCCGAAAGCGACCCGCAAGCAGGGGCAGCGAGTGGTTAATTTTGCTAACCGACCCCGACTCAGTTGTCGGCAAACGCCTTAAAGCTGTCCAGCGCCCAGTCAGCCAACCCCTGGCCTCTTCTCTGGAAGCCTGGATCGTCTGAGTCGCCTTCCCGTAGGGCGAACGTGCTTCCAGGCTAGCCTAGTAAACAGGAGATCCTGCGTTTCGAATCCCAGCGATGCCTTTGGTTGCGCACCACAATACAGCCGAGCTCGTGCTTTACCAAAAAACGGACGGCGAATGGCGACACAGAGGAGCTTGTGGACCGCGGGAGGTTTCGCTTGCAACACTACCCTCTCACCTGCTTTTGGAGGATAGCATCGCAGGCTAACGGGTCCCACCGAGGAGGCGCCGTGGCTTAGCTGGTCAAAGCGCCTGTCTTGTAAACAGGAGATCCTGGGTTCGAATCCCAGCGGTGCCTTTCCACCGGTGGCTGTCTCTGGCCTCGCTGTTGAATGGGGACCCCGGCGACGCTCTGTTTTTGAACCGTGCAAAGACCTGAGGACCTGTCTTTCTGCCCACACAGCGTGGCACTCGGTTGAGCTGGACGGGCACAAATCTTTAAGAAAAGCCCTCAGTGGCCCAGCCTGGCATACCGACGGGCTCTGTGGCACAATGGATAGCGCATTGGACTTCTAGACTGCCAGATGAGGCCATTCAAAGGTTGTGGGTTCGAGTCCCACCAGAGTCTTGCTTTTTGGCATTTTGTTAAGCCCGTACTGCGCAGTGTTGCTCTCGGACAGCAGAAACCATTTTGAGGCCTCCTGTTCTCAACGTACATTGATTTAAAAAAAAAATGTCAATCATATTTAAAAGGTAGCAAAACATGCCCAAGATCCAATTCAGTGAGGTATGGCAATCACTGTCTTGCATCAAGTGAAGGCAGCAGGACGTTCGAAGTGTTGATTCATGAATCCTCTAAGCCACCCTCCCCTCGCCTAGCTTGCGGGGTGGCGCCGTGGCTTAGTTGGTTAAAGCGCCTGTCTAGTAAACACGAGATCCTGGGTTTAAATCCCAGCGGTGCCTTGGGCGGGGTTCCAGCCCAGCAAGCGCAAGCTTTTCCGAAAGCGACCCGCAAGCAGGGGCAGCGAGTGGTTAATTTTGCTAACCGCCCCGACTCAGTTGTCGGCAAACGCCTTAAAGCTGTCCAGCGCCCAGTCAGCCAACCCCTGGCCTCTTCTCTGGAAGCCTGGATCGTCTGAGTCGCCTTCCCGTAGGGCGAACGTGCTTCCAGGCTAGCCTAGTAAACAGGAGATCCTGCATTTCGAATCCCAGCGATGCCTTTGGTTGCGCACCACAATACAGCCGAGCTCGTGCTTTACCAAAAAACGGACGGCGAATGGCGACATAGAGGAGCTTGTGGACCGCGGGAGGTTTCTCTTGCAACACTACCCTCTCACCTGCTTTTGGAGGATAGCATCGCAGGCTAACGGGTCCTACCGAGGAGGCGCCGTGGCTTAGCTGGTCAAAGCGCCTGTCTTGTAAACAGGAGATCCTGGGTTCGAATCCCAGCGGTGCCTTTCCACCGGTGGCTGTCTCTGGCCTCGCTGTTGAATGGGGACCCCGGCGACGCTCTGTTTTTGAACCGTGCAAAGACCTGAGGACCTGTCTTTCTGCCCACACAGCGTGGCACTCGGTTGAGCTGGACGGGCACAAATCTTTAAGAAAAGCCCTCAGTGGCCCAGCCTGGCATAAACCATTTTGAGGCCTCCTGTTCTCAGCGTACATTGATTTAAAAAAAAAATGTCAATCATATTTAAAAGGTAGCAAAACATGCCCAAGATCCAATTCAGTGAGGTATGGCAATCACTGTCTTGCATCAAGTGAAGGCAGCAGGACGTTCGAAGTGTTGATTCATGAATCCTCTAAGCCGCCCTCCCCTCGCCTAGCATGCGGGGTGGCGCCGTGGCTTAGTTGGTTAAAGCCCCTGTCTAGTAAACAGGAGATCCTGGGTTTGAATCCCAGCGGTGCCTTTGGTTGCGCGCCACAATACAGCCGAGCTCGTGCTTTACCAAAAAACGGACGGCGAACGGGGACACAGAGGAGCTTGTGGACCGCGGGAGGTTTCTCTTGCAACACTACCCTCTCACCTGCTTTTGGAGGATAGCATCCCAGGCTATCGAGTCTCACCGAGGAGGCGCCGTGGCTTAGTTGGTTAAAGCTCCTCTGTAGTACACAGGAGATCCTAGGTTCGAATCCCAACGGTGCCTGGGGTGGCGCTCCAGTCCAGTAAGCCTGCCTCCGCTGTGCACAGACCTGAGGACCTGTCTTTCTGTGCACGCAACAGGATGTTTGAAGTGTTGATTCATGCATCCTCTGAGTCACTGCCAGATGAGGTCATTCAATGGTTTTGGGTTCAAGTCTCACCAGAGTCGTGGCTTTCTGGTAGCTCTCATACTGTGGAGTTTTGCCCTCAGGCAGTAGAAATTTGTAGACATTTTCTTTTAGCATCCGCCTCTGGATGTTTTAACCCTCTGAGTCACTGTCCCGATAACCCTGCTTGTGGTTTGGCGCCGTGGCTTAGTTGGTTAAAGCACCTATCTCGTAAACAGGAGATCCTGGGTTCAAATCCCAGCGGTGCCTTGGGCGGGGTTCCAGCCCAGCAAGCGCAATTCTTTCCGAAAGCGACCCGCAAGCAGGGGCAGCGAGTGGTTAATTTTGCTAACCGACCCCGACTCAGTTGTCGGCAAACGCCTTAAAGCTGTCCAGCGCCCAGTCAGCCAACCCCTGGCCTCTTCTCTGGAAGCCTGGATCGTCTGAGTCGCCTTCCCGTAGGGCGAACGTGCTTCCAGGCTAGCCTAGTAAACAGGAGATCCTGCGTTTCGAATCCCAGCGATGCCTTTGGTTGCGCACCACAATACAGCCGAGCTCGTGCTTTACCAAAAAACGGACGGCGAATGGCGACACAGAGGAGCTTGTGGACCGCGGGAGGTTTCGCTTGCAACACTACCCTCTCACCTGCTTTTGGAGGATAGCATCGCAGGCTAACGGGTCCCACCGAGGAGGCGCCGTGGCTTAGCTGGTCAAAGCGCCTGTCTTGTAAACAGGAGATCCTGGGTTCGAATCCCAGCGGTGCCTTTCCACCGGTGGCTGTCTCTGGCCTCGCTGTTGAATGGGGACCCCGGCGACGCTCTGTTTTTGAACCGTGCAAAGACCTGAGGACCTGTCTTTCTGCCCACACAGCGTGGCACTCGGTTGAGCTGGACGGGCACAAATCTTTAAGAAAAGCCCTCAGTGGCCCAGCCTGGCATACCGACGGGCTCTGTGGCGCAATGGATAGCGCATTGGACTTCTAGACTGCCAGATGAGGCCATTCAAAGGTTGTGGGTTCGAGTCCCACCAGAGTCTTGCTTTTTGGCATTTTGTTAAGCCCGTACTGCGCAGTGTTGCTCTCGGACAGCAGAAACCATTTTGAGGCCTCCTGTTCTCAACGTACATTGATTTAAAAAAAAAATGTCAATCATATTTAAAAGGTAGCAAAACATGCCCAAGATCCAATTCAGTGAGGTATGGCAATCACTGTCTTGCATCAAGTGAAGGCAGCAGGACGTTCGAAGTGTTGATTCATGAATCCTCTAAGCCACCCTCCCCTCGCCTAGCATGCGGGGTGGCGCCGTGGCTTAGTTGGTTAAAGCGCCTGTCTAGTAAACACGAGATCCTGGGTTTAAATCCCAGCGGTGCCTTGGGCGGGGTTCCAGCCCAGCAAGCGCAAGCTTTTCCGAAAGCGACCCGCAAGCAGGGGCAGCGAGTGGTTAATTTTGCTAACCGCCCCGACTCAGTTGTCGGCAAACGCCTTAAAGCTGTCCAGCGCCCAGTCAGCCAACCCCTGGCCTCTTCTCTGGAAGCCTGGATCGTCTGAGTCGCCTTCCCGTAGGGCGAACGTGCTTCCAGGCTAGCCTAGTAAACAGGAGATCCTGCGTTTCGAATCCCAGCGATGCCTTTGGTTGCGCACCACAATACAGCCGAGCTCGTGCTTTACCAAAAAACGGACGGCGAATGGCGACACAGAGGAGCTTGTGGACCGCGGGAGGTTTCGCTTGCAACACTACCCTCTCACCTGCTTTTGGAGGATAGCATCGCAGGCTAACGGGTCCCACCGAGGAGGCGCCGTGGCTTAGCTGGTCAAAGCGCCTGTCTTGTAAACAGGAGATCCTGGGTTCGAATCCCAGCGGTGCCTTTCCACCGGTGGCTGTCTCTGGCCTCGCTGTTGAATGGGGACCCCGGCGACGCTCTGTTTTTGAACCGTGCAAAGACCTGAGGACCTGTCTTTCTGCCCACACAGCGTGGCACTCGGTTGAGCTGGACGGGCACAAATCTTTAAGAAAAGCCCTCAGTGGCCCAGCCTGGCATACCGACGGGCTCTGTGGCACAATGGATAGCGCATTGGACTTCTAGACTGCCAGATGAGGCCATTCAAAGGTTGTGGGTTCGAGTCCCACCAGAGTCTTGCTTTTTGGCATTTTGTTAAGCCCGTACTGCGCAGTGTTGCTCTCGGACAGCAGAAACCATTTTGAGGCCTCCTGTTCTCAACGTACATTGATTTAAAAAAAAAATGTCAATCATATTTAAAAGGTAGCAAAACATGCCCAAGATCCAATTCAGTGAGGTATGGCAATCACTGTCTTGCATCAAGTGAAGGCAGCAGGACGTTCGAAGTGTTGATTCATGAATCCTCTAAGCCACCCTCCCCTCGCCTAGCATGCGGGGTGGCGCCGTGGCTTAGTTGGTTAAAGCGCCTGTCTAGTAAACACGAGATCCTGGGTTTAAATCCCAGCGGTGCCTTGGGCGGGGTTCCAGCCCAGCAAGCGCAAGCTTTTCCGAAAGCGACCCGCAAGCAGGGGCAGCGAGTGGTTAATTTTGCTAACCGCCCCGACTCAGTTGTCGGCAAACGCCTTAAAGCTGTCCAGCGCCCAGTCAGCCAACCCCTGGCCTCTTCTCTGGAAGCCTGGATCGTCTGAGTCGCCTTCCCGTAGGGCGAACGTGCTTCCAGGCTAGCCTAGTAAACAGGAGATCCTGCGTTTCGAATCCCAGCGATGCCTTTGGTTGCGCACCACAATACAGCCGAGCTCGTGCTTTACCAAAAAACGGACGGCGAATGGCGACATAGAGGAGCTTGTGGACCGCGGGAGGTTTCTCTTGCAACACTACCCTCTCACCTGCTTTTGGAGGATAGCATCGCAGGCTAACGGGTCCTACCGAGGAGGCGCCGTGGCTTAGCTGGGCAAAGCGCCTGTCTTGTAAACAGGAGATCCTGGGTTCGAATCCCAGCGGTGCCTTTCCACCGGTGGCTGTCTCTGGCCTCGCTGTTGAATGGGGACCCCGGCGACGCTCTGTTTTTGAACCGTGCAAAGACCTGAGGACCTGTCTTTCTGCCCACACAGCGTGGCACTCGGTTGAGCTGGACGGGCACAAATCTTTAAGAAAAGCCCTCAGTGGCCCAGCCTGGCATAAACCATTTTGAGGCCTCCTGTTCTCAGCGTACATTGATTTAAAAAAAAAATGTCAATCATATTTAAAAGGTAGCAAAACATGCCCAAGATCCAATTCAGTGAGGTATGGCAATCACTGTCTTGCATCAAGTGAAGGCAGCAGGACGTTCGAAGTGTTGATTCATGAATCCTCTAAGCCGCCCTCCCCTCGCCTAGCATGCGGGGTGGCGCCGTGGCTTAGTTGGTTAAAGCCCCTGTCTAGTAAACAGGAGATCCTGGGTTTGAATCCTAGCGGTGCCTTTGGTTGCGCGCCACAATACAGCCGAGCTCGTGCTTTACCAAAAAACGGACGGCGAACGGGGACACAGAGGAGCTTGTGGACCGCGGGAGGTTTCTCTTGCAACACTACCCTCTCACCTGCTTTTGGAGGATAGCATCCCAGGCTATCGAGTCTCACCGAGGAGGCGCCGTGGCTTAGTTGGTTAAAGCTCCTCTGTAGTACACAGGAGATCCTAGGTTCGAATCCCAACGGTGCCTGGGGTGGCGCTCCAGTCCAGTAAGCCTGCCTCCGCTGTGCACAGACCTGAGGACCTGTCTTTCTGTGCACGCAACAGGATGTTTGAAGTGTTGATTCATGCATCCTCTGAGTCACTGCCAGATGAGGTCATTCAATGGTTTTGGGTTCAAGTCTCACCAGAGTCGTGGCTTTCTGGTAGCTCTCATACTGTGGAGTTTTGCCCTCAGGCAGTAGAAATTTGTAGACATTTTCTTTTAGCATCCGCCTCTGGATGTTTTAACCCTCTGAGTCACTGTCCCGATAACCCTGCTTGTGGTTTGGCGCCGTGGCTTAGTTGGTTAAAGCTCCTGTCTCGTAAACAGGAGATCCTGGGTTCAAATCCCAGCGGTGCCTTGGGCGGGGTTCCAGCCCAGCAAGCGCAATTCTTTCCGAAAGCGACTCGCAAGCAGGGGCAGCGAGTGGTTAATTTTGCTAACCGACCCCGACTCAGTTGTCGGCAAACGCCTTAAAGCTGTCCAGCGCCCAGTCAGCCAACCCCTGGCCTCTTCTCTGGAAGCCTGGATCGTCTGAGTCGCCTTCCCATAGGGCGAACGTGCTTCCAGGCTAGCCTAGTAAACAGGAGATCCTGCGTTTCGAATCCCAGCGATGCCTTTGGTTGCGCACCACAATACAGCCGAGCTCGTGCTTTACCAAAAAACGGACGGCGAATGGCGACACAGAAGAGCTTGTGGACCGCGGGAGGTTTCGCTTGCAACACTACCCTCTCACCTGCTTTTGGAGGATAGCATCGCAGGCTAACGGGTCCCACCGAGGAGGCGCCGTGGCTTAGCTGGTCAAAGCGCCTGTCTTGTAAACAGGAGATCCTGGATTCGAATCCCAGCGGTGCCTTTCCACCGGTGGCTGTCTCTGGCCTCGCTGTTGAATGGGGACCCTGGCGACGCTCTGTTTTTGAACCGTGCAAAGACCTGAGGACCTGTCTTTCTGCCCACACAGCGTGGCACTCGGTTGAGCTGGACGGGCACAAATCTTTAAGAAAAGCCCTCAGTGGCCCAGCCTGGCATACCGACGGGCTCTGTGGCGCAATGGATAGCGCATTGGACTTCTAGACTGCCAGATGAGGCCATTCAAAGGTTGTGGGTTCGAGTCCCACCAGAGTCTTGCTTTTTGGCATTTTGTTAAGCCCGTACTGCGCAGTGTTGCTCTCGGACAGCAGAAACCATTTTGAGGCCTCCTGTTCTCAACGTACATTGATTTAAAAAAAAATGTCAATCATATTTAAAAGGTAGCAAAACATGCCCAAGATCCAATTCAGTGAGGTATGGCAATCACTGTCTTGCATCAAGTGAAGGCAGCAGGACGTTCGAAGTGTTGATTCATGAATCCTCTAAGCCACCCTCCCCTCGCCTAGCATGCGGGGTGGCGCCGTGGCTTAGTTGGTTAAAGCGCCTGTCTAGTAAACACGAGATCCTGGGTTTAAATCCCAGCGGTGCCTTGGGCGGGGTTCCAGCCCAGCAAGCGCAAGCTTTTCCGAAAGCGACCCGCAAGCAGGGGCAGCGAGTGGTTAATTTTGCTAACCGCCCCGACTCAGTTGTCGGCAAACGCCTTAAAGCTGTCCAGCGCCCAGTCAGCCAACCCCTGGCCTCTTCTCTGGAAGCCTGGATCGTCTGAGTCGCCTTCCCGTAGGGCGAACGTGCTTCCAGGCTAGCCTAGTAAACAGGAGATCCTGCGTTTCGAATCCCAGCGATGCCTTTGGTTGCGCACCACAATACAGCCGAGCTCGTGTTTTACCAAAAAACGGACGGCGTATGGCGACATAGAGGAGCTTGTGGACCGCGGGAGGTTTCTCTTGCAACACTACCCTCTCACCTGCTTTTGGAGGATAGCATCGCAGGCTAACAGGTCCTACCGAGGAGGCGCCGTGGCTTAGCTGGTCAAAGCGCCTGTCTTGTAAACAGGAGATCCTGGGTTCGAATCCCAGCGGTGCCTTTCCACCGGTGGCTGTCTCTGGCCTCGCTGTTGAATGGGGACCCCGGCGACGCTCTGTTTTTGAACCGTGCAAAGACCTGAGGACCTGTCTTTCTGCCCACACAGCGTGGCACTCGGTTGAGCTGGACGGGCACAAATCTTTAAGAAAAGCCCTCAGTGGCCCAGCCTGGCATAAACCATTTTGAGGCCTCCTGTTCTCAGCGTACATTGATTTAAAAAAAAAATGTCAATCATATTTAAAAGGTAGCAAAACATGCCCAAGATCCAATTCAGTGAGGTATGGCAATCACTGTCTTGAATCAAGTGAAGGCAGCAGGACGTTCGAAGTGTTGATTCATGAATCCTCTAAGCCGCCCTCCCCTCGCCTAGCATGCGGGGTGGCGCCGTGGCTTAGTTGGTTAAAGCGCCTGTCTAGTAAACAGGAGATCCTGGGTTCGAATCCCAGCGGTGCCTTTGGTTGCGTGCCACAATACAGCCGAGCTCGTGCTTTACCAAAAAACGGACGGCGAACGGGGACACAGAGGAGCTTGTGGACCGCGGGAGGTTTCTCTTGCAACACTACCCTCTCACCTGCTTTTGGAGGATAGCATCCCAGGCTATCGAGTCTCACCGAGGAGGCGCCGTGGCTTAGTTGGTTAAAGCGCCTGTCTAGTAAACAGGAGATCCTGGGTTCGAATCCCAGCGGTGCCTTTGGTTGCGCGCCACAATACAGCCGAGCTCGTGCTTTACCAAAAAACGGACGGCGAACGGGGACACAGAGGAGCTTGTGGACCGCGGGAGGTTTCTCTTGCAACACTACCCTCTCACCTGCTTTTGGAGGATAGCATCCCAGGCTATCAAGTCTCACCAAGGAGGCGCCGTGGCTTAGTTGGTTAAAGCTCCTCTGTAGTACACAGGAGATCCTAGGTTCGAATCCCAACGGTGCCTGGGGTGGCGCTCCAGTCCAGTAAGCCTACCTCCGCTGTGCACAGACCTGAGGACCTGTCTTTCTGTGCACGCAACAGGATGTTTGAAGTGTTGATTCATGCATCCTCTGAGTCACTGCCAGATGAGGTCATTCAATGGTTTTGGGTTCAAGTCTCACCAGAGTCGTGGCTTTCTGGTAGCTCTCATACTGTGGAGTTTTGCCCTCAGGCAGTAGAAATTTGTAGACATTTTCTTTTAGCATCCGCCTCTGGATGTTTTAACCCTCTGAGTCACTGTCCCGATAACCCTGCTTGTGGTTTGGCGCCGTGGCTTAGTTGGTTAAAGCACCTGTCTCGTAAACAGGAGATCCTGGGTTCAAATCCCAGCGGTGCCTTGGGCGGGGTTCCAGCCCAGCAAGCGCAATTCTTTCCGAAAGCGACCCGCAAGCAGGGGCAGCGAGTGGTTAATTTTGCTAACCGACCCCGACTCAGTTGTCGGCAAACGCCTTAAAGCTGTCCAGCGCCCAGTCAGCCAACCCCTGGCCTCTTCTCTGGAAGCCTGGATCGTCTGAGTCGCCTTCCCGTAGGGCGAACGTGCTTCCAGGCTAGCCTAGTAAACAGGAGATCCTGCGTTTCGAATCCCAGCGATGCCTTTGGTTGTGCACCACAATACAGCCGAGCTCGTGCTTTACCAAAAAACGGACGGCGAATGGCGACACAGAGGAGCTTGTGGACCGCGGGAGGTTTCGCTTGCAACACTACCCTCTCACCTGCTTTTGGAGGATAGCATCGCAGGCTAACGGGTCCCACCGAGGAGGCGCCGTGGCTTAGCTGGTCAAAGCGCCTGTCTTGTAAACAGGAGATCCTGGGTTCGAATCCCAGCGGTGCCTTTCCACCGGTGGCTGTCTCTGGCCTCGCTGTTGAATGGGGACCCCGGCGACGCTCTGTTTTTGAACCGTGCAAAGACCTGAGGACCTGTCTTTCTGCCCACACAGCGTGGCACTCGGTTGAGCTGGACGGGCACAAATCTTTAAGAAAAGCCCTCAGTGGCCCAGCCTGGCATACCGACGGGCTCTGTGGCGCAATGGATAGCGCATTGGACTTCTAGACTGCCAGATGAGGCCATTCAAAGGTTGTGGGTTCGAGTCCCACCAGAGTCTTGCTTTTTGGCATTTTGTTAAGCCCGTACTGCGCAGTGTTGCTCTCGGACAGCAGAAACCATTTTGAGGCCTCCTGTTCTCAGCGTACATTGATTTAAAAAAAAAATGTCAATCATATTTAAAAGGTAGCAAAACATGCCCAAGATCCAATTCAGTGAGGTATGGCAATCACTGTCTTGCATCAAGTGAAGGCAGCAGGACGTTCGAAGTGTTGATTCATGAATCCTCTAAGCCGCCCTCCCCTCGCCTAGCATGCGGGGTGGAGCCGTGGCTTAGTTGGTTAAAGCGCCTGTCTAGTAAACAGGAGATCCTGGATCCCAGCGGTGCCTTTGGTTGCGCGCCACAATACAGCCGAGCTCGTGCTTTACCAAAAAACGGACGGCGAACGGGGACACAGAGGAGCTTGTGGACCGCGGGAGGTTTCTCTTGCAACACTACCCTCTCACCTGCTTTTGGAGGATAGCATCCCAGGCTATCAAGTCTCACCGAGGAGGCGCAGTGGCTTAGTTGGTTAAAGCTCCTCTGTAGTACACAGGAGATCCTAGGTTCGAATCCCAACGGTGCCTGGGGTGGCGCTCCAGTCCAGTAAGCCTACCTCCGCTGTGCACAGACCTGAGGACCTGTCTTTCTGTGCACGCAACAGGATGTTTGAAGTGTTGATTCATGCATCCTCTGAGTCACTGCCAGATGAGGTCATTCAATGGTTTTGGGTTCAAGTCTCACCAGAGTCGTGGCTTTCTGGTAGCTCTCATACTGTGGAGTTTTACCCTCAGGCAGTAGAAATTTGTAGACATTTTCTTTTAGCATCCGCCTCTGGATGTTTTAACCCTCTGAGTCACTGTCCCGATAACCCTGCTTGTGGTTTGGCGCCGTGGCTTAGTTGGTTAAAGCACCTGTCTCGTAAACAGGAGATCCTGGGTTCAAATCCCAGCGGTGCCTTGGGCGGGGTTCCAGCCCAGCAAGCGCAATTCTTTCCGAAAGCGACCCGCAAGCAGGGGCAGCGAGTGGTTAATTTTGCTAACCGACCCCGACTCAGTTGTCGGCAAACGCCTTAAAGCTGTCCAGCGCCCAGTCAGCCAACCCCTGGCCTCTTCTCTGGAAGCCTGGATCGTCTGAGTCGCCTTCCCGTAGGGCGAACGTGCTTCCAGGCTAGCCTAGTAAACAGGAGATCCTGCGTTTCGAATCCCAGCGATGCCTTTGGTTGCGCACCACAATACAGCCGAGCTCGTGCTTTACCAAAAAACGGACGGCGAATGGCGACACAGAGGAGCTTGTGGACCGCGGGAGGTTTCGCTTGCAACACTACCCTCTCACCTGCTTTTGGAGGATAGCATCGCAGGCTAACGGGTCCCACCGAGGAGGCGCCGTGGCTTAGCTGGTCAAAGCGCCTGTCTTGTAAACAGGAGATCCTGGGTTCGAATCCCAGCGGTGCCTTTCCACCGGTGGCTGTCTCTGGCCTCGCTGTTGAATGGGGACCCTGGCGACGCTCTGTTTTTGAACCGTGCAAAGACCTGAGGACCTGTCTTTCTGCCCACACAGCGTGGCACTCGGTTGAGCTGGACGGGCACAAATCTTTAAGAAAAGCCCTCAGTGGCCCAGCCTGGCATACCGACGGGCTCTGTGGCGCAATGGATAGCGCATTGGACTTCTAGACTGCCAGATGAGGCCATTCAAAGGTTGTGGGTTCGAGTCCCACCAGAGTCTTGCTTTTTGGCATTTTGTTAAGCCCGTACTGCGCAGTGTTGCTCTCGGACAGCAGAAACCATTTTGAGGCCTCCTGTTCTCAGCGTACATTGATTTAAAAAAAAAATGTCAATCATATTTAAAAGGTAGCAAAACATGCCCAAGATCCAATTCAGTGAGGTATGGCAATCACTGTCTTGCATCAAGTGAAGGCAGCAGGACGTTCGAAGTGTTGATTCATGAATCCTCTAAGCCGCCCTCCCCTGGCCTAGCATGCGGGGTGGAGCCGTGGCTTAGTTGGTTAAAGCGCCTGTCTAGTAAACAGGAGATCCTGGGTTCGAATCCCAGCGGTGCCTTTGGTTGCGCGCCACAATACAGCCGAGCTCGTGCTTTACCAAAAAACGGACGGCGAATGGGGACACAGAGGAGCTTGTGGACCGCGGGAGGTTTCTCTTGCCACACTACCCTCTAACCTGCTTTTGGAGGATAGCATCCCAGGCTATCGAGTCTCACCGAGGAGGCGCCGTGGCTTAGTTGGTTAAAGCTCCTCTGTAGTACACAGGAGATCCTAGGTTCGAATCCCAACGGTGCCTGGGGTGGCGCTCCAGTCCAGTAAGCCTGCCTCCGCTGTGCACAGACCTGAGGACCTGTCTTTCTGTGCACGCAACAGGATGTTTGAAGTGTTGATTCATGCATCCTCTGAGTCACTGCCAGATGAGGTCATTCAATGGTTTTGGGTTCAAGTCTCACCAGAGTCGTGGCTTTCTGGTAGCTCTCATACTGTGGAGTTTTGCCCTCAGGCAGTAGAAATTTGTAGACATTTTCTTTTAGCATCCGCCTCTGGATGTTTTAACCCTCTGAGTCACTGTCCCGATAACCCTGCTTGTGGTTTGGCGCCGTGGCTTAGTTGGTTAAAGCACCTGTCTCGTAAACAGGAGATCCTGGGTTCAAATCCCAGCGGTGCCTTGGGCGGGGTTCCAGCCCAGCAAGCGCAATTCTTTCCGAAAGCGACCCGCAAGCAGGGGCAGCGAGTGGTTAATTTTGCTAACCGACCCCGACTCAGTTGTCGGCAAACGCCTTAAAGCTGTCCAGCGCCCAGTCAGCCAACCCCTGGCCTCTTCTCTGGAAGCCTGGATCGTCTGAGTCGCCTTCCCGTAGGGCGAACGTGCTTCCAGGCTAGCCTAGTAAACAGGAGATCCTGCGTTTCGAATCCCAGCGATGCCTTTGGTTGCGCACCACAATACAGCCGAGCTCGTGCTTTACCAAAAAACGGACGGCGAATGGCGACACAGAGGAGCTTGTGGACCGCGGGAGGTTTCGCTTGCAACACTACCCTCTCACCTGCTTTTGGAGGATAGCATCGCAGGCTAACGGGTCCCACCGAGGAGGCGCCGTGGCTTAGCTGGTCAAAGCGCCTGTCTTGTAAACAGGAGATCCTGGGTTCGAATCCCAGCGGTGCCCTTCCACCGGTGGCTGTCTCTGGCCTCGCTGTTGAATGGGGACCCCGGCGACGCTCTGTTTTTGAACCGTGCAAAGACCTGAGGACCTGTCTTTCTGCCCACACAGCGTGGCACTCGGTTGAGCTGGACGGGCACAAATCTTTAAGAAAAGCCCTCAGTGGCCCAGCCTGGCATACCGACGGGCTCTGTGGCGCAATGGATAGCGCATTGGACTTCTAGACTGCCAGATGAGGCCATTCAAAGGTTGTGGGTTCGAGTCCCACCAGAGTCTTGCTTTTTGGCATTTTGTTAAGCCCGTACTGCGCAGTGTTGCTCTCGGACAGCAGAAACCATTTTGAGGCCTCCAGTTCTCAACGTACATTGATTTAAAAAAAAAATGTCAATCATATTTAAAAGGTAGCAAAACATGCCCAAGATCCAATTCAGTGAGGTATGGCAATCACTGTCTTGCATCAAGTGAAGGCAGCAGGACGTTCGAAGTGTTGATTCATGAATCCTCTAAGCCACCCTCCCCTCGCCTAGCATGCGGGGTGGCGCCGTGGCTTAGTTGGTTAAAGCGCCTGTCTAGTAAACACGAGATCCTGGGTTTAAATCCCAGCGGTGCCTTGGGCGGGGTTCCAGCCCAGCAAGCGCAAGCTTTTCCGAAAGCGACCCGCAAGCAGGGGCAGCGAGTGGTTAATTTTGCTAACCGCCCCGACTCAGTTGTCGGCAAACGCCTTAAAGCTGTCCAGCGCCCAGTCAGCCAACCCCTGGCCTCTTCTCTGGAAGCCTGGATCGTCTGAGTCGCCTTCCCATAGGGCGAACGTGCTTCCAGGCTAGCCTAGTAAACAGGAGATCCTGCGTTTCGAATCCCAGCGATGCCTTTGGTTGCGCACCACAATACAGCCGAGCTCGTGTTTTACCAAAAAACGGACGGCGTATGGCGACATAGAGGAGCTTGTGGACCGCGGGAGGTTTCTCTTGCAACACTACCCTCTCACCTGCTTTTGGAGGATAGCATCGCAGGCTAACAGGTCCTACCGAGGAGGCGCCGTGGCTTAGCTGGTCAAAGCGCCTGTCTTGTAAACAGGAGATCCGGGGTTCGAATCCCAGCGGTGCCTTTCCACCGGTGGCTGTCTCTGGCCTCGCTGTTGAATGGGGACCCCGGCGACGCTCTGTTTTTGAACCGTGCAAAGACCTGAGGACCTGTCTTTCTGCCCACACAGCGTGCCACTCGGTTGAGCTGGACGGGCACAAATCTTTAAGAAAAGCCCTCAGTGGCCCAGCCTGGCATAAACCATTTTGAGGCCTCCTGTTCTCAGCGTACATTAATTTAAAAAAAAAATGTCAATCATATTTAAAAGGTAGCAAAACATGCCCAAGATCCAATTCAGTGAGGTATGGCAATCACTGTCTTGCATCAAGTGAAGGCAGCAGGACGTTCGAAGTGTTGATTCATGAATCCTCTAAGCCGCCCTCCCCTCGCCTAGCATGCGGGGTGGAGCCGTGGCTTAGTTGGTTAAAGCGCCTGTCTAGTAAACAGGAGATCCTGGGTTCGAATCCCAGCGGTGCCTTTGGTTGCGCGCCACAATACAGCCGAGCTCGTGCTTTACCAAAAAACGGACGGCGAACGGGGACACAGAGGAGCTTGTGGACCGCGGGAGGTTTCTCTTGCCACACTACCCTCTCACCTGCTTTTGGAGGATAGCATCCCAGGCTATCGAGTCTCACCGAGGAGGCGCCGTGGCTTAGTTGGTTAAAGCTCCTCTGTAGTACACAGGAGATCCTAGGTTCGAATCCCAACGGTGCCTGGGGTGGCGCTCCAGTCCAGTAAGCCTGCCTCCGCTGTGCACAGACCTGAGGACCTGTCTTTCTGTGCACGCAACAGGATGTTTGAAGTGTTGATTCATGCATCCTCTGAGTCACTGCCAGATGAGGTCATTCAATGGTTTTGGGTTCAAGTCTCACCAGAGTCGTGGCTTTCTGGTAGCTCTCATACTGTGGAGTTTTGCCCTCAGGCAGTAGAAATTTGTAGACATTTTCTTTTAGCATCCGCCTCTGGATGTTTTAACCCTCTGAGTCACTGTCCCGATAACCCTGCTTGTGGTTTGGCGCCGTGGCTTAGTTGGTTAAAGCACCTGTCTCGTAAACAGGAGATCCTGGGTTCAAATCCCAGCGGTGCCTTGGGCGGGGTTCCAGCCCAGCAAGCGCAATTCTTTCCGAAAGCGACCCGCAAGCAGGGGCAGCGAGTGGTTAATTTTGCTAACCGACCCCGACTCAGTTGTCGGCAAACGCCTTAAAGCTGTCCAGCGCCCAGTCAGCCAACCCCTGGCCTCTTCTCTGGAAGCCTGGATCGTCTGAGTCGCCTTCCCGTAGGGCGAACGTGCTTCCAGGCTAGCCTAGTAAACAGGAGATCCTGCGTTTCGAATCCCAGCGATGCCTTTGGTTGCGCACCACAATACAGCCGAGCTCGTGCTTTACCAAAAAACGGACGGCGAATGGCGACACAGAGGAGCTTGTGGACCGCGGGAGGTTTCGCTTGCAACACTACCCTCTCACCTGCTTTTGGAGGATAGCATCGCAGGCTAACGGGTCCCACCGAGGAGGCGCCGTGGCTTAGCTGGTCAAAGCGCCTGTCTTGTAAACAGGAGATCCTGGGTTCGAATCCCAGCGGTGCCTTTCCACCGGTGGCTGTCTCTGGCCTCGCTGTTGAATGGGGACCCCGGCGACGCTCTGTTTTTGAACCGTGCAAAGACCTGAGGACCTGTCTTTCTGCCCACACAGCGTGGCACTCGGTTGAGCTGGACGGGCACAAATCTTTAAGAAAAGCCCTCAGTGGCCCAGCCTGGCATACCGACGGGCTCTGTGGCGCAATGGATAGCGCATTGGACTTCTAGACTGCCAGATGAGGCCATTCAAAGGTTGTGGGTTCGAGTCCCACCAGAGTCTTGCTTTTTGGCATTTTGTTAAGCCCGTACTGCGCAGTGTTGCTCTCGGACAGCAGAAACCATTTTGAGGCCTCCTGTTCTCAACGTACATTGATTTAAAAAAAAAATGTCAATCATATTTAAAAGGTAGCAAAACATGCCCAAGATCCAATTCAGTGAGGTATGGCAATCACTGTCTTGCATCAAGTGAAGGCAGCAGGACGTTCGAAGTGTTGATTCATGAATCCTCTAAGCCACCCTCCCCTCGCCTAGCATGCGGGGTGGCGCCGTGGCTTAGTTGGTTAAAGCGCCTGTCTAGTAAACACGAGATCCTGGGTTTAAATCCCAGCGGTGCCTTGGGCGGGGTTCCAGCCCAGCAAGCGCAAGCTTTTCCGAAAGCGACCCGCAAGCAGGGGCAGCGAGTGGTTAATTTTGCTAACCGCCCCGACTCAGTTGTCGGCAAACGCCTTAAAGCTGTCCAGCGCCCAGTCAGCCAACCCCTGGCCTCTTCTCTGGAAGCCTGGATCGTCTGAGTCGCCTTCCCGTAGGGCGAACGTGCTTCCAGGCTAGCCTAGTAAACAGGAGATCCTGCGTTTCGAATCCCAGCGATGCCTTTGGTTGCGCACCACAATACAGCCGAGCTCGTGCTTTACCAAAAAACGGACGGCGAATGGCGACACAGAGGAGCTTGTGGACCGCGGGAGGTTTCGCTTGCAACACTACCCTCTCACCTGCTTTTGGAGGATAGCATCGCAGGCTAACGGGTCCCACCGAGGAGGCGCCGTGGCTTAGCTGGTCAAAGCGCCTGTCTTGTAAACAGGAGATCCTGGGTTCGAATCCCAGCGGTGCCTTTCCACCGGTGGCTGTCTCTGGCCTCGCTGTTGAATGGGGACCCCGGCGACGCTCTGTTTTTGAACCGTGCAAAGACCTGAGGACCTGTCTTTCTGCCCACACAGCGTGGCACTCGGTTGAGCTGGACGGGCACAAATCTTTAAGAAAAGCCCTCAGTGGCCCAGCCTGGCATACCGACGGGCTCTGTGGCACAATGGATAGCGCATTGGACTTCTAGACTGCCAGATGAGGCCATTCAAAGGTTGTGGGTTCGAGTCCCACCAGAGTCTTGCTTTTTGGCATTTTGTTAAGCCCGTACTGCGCAGTGTTGCTCTCGGACAGCAGAAACCATTTTGAGGCCTCCTGTTCTCAACGTACATTGATTTAAAAAAAAAATGTCAATCATATTTAAAAGGTAGCAAAACATGCCCAAGATCCAATTCAGTGAGGTATGGCAATCACTGTCTTGCATCAAGTGAAGGCAGCAGGACGTTCGAAGTGTTGATTCATGAATCCTCTAAGCCACCCTCCCCTCGCCTAGCATGCGGGGTGGCGCCGTGGCTTAGTTGGTTAAAGCGCCTGTCTAGTAAACACGAGGTCCTGGGTTTAAATCCCAGCGGTGCCTTGGGCGGGGTTCCAGCCCAGCAAGCGCAAGCTTTTCCGAAAGCGACCCGCAAGCAGGGGCAGCGAGTGGTTAATTTTGCTAACCGCCCCGACTCAGTTGTCGGCAAACGCCTTAAAGCTGTCCAGCGCCCAGTCAGCCAACCCCTGGCCTCTTCTCTGGAAGCCTGGATCGTCTGAGTCGCCTTCCCGTAGGGCGAACGTGCTTCCAGGCTAGCCTAGTAAACAGGAGATCCTGCGTTTCGAATCCCAGCGATGCCTTTGGTTGCGCACCACAATACAGCCGAGCTCGTGCTTTACCAAAAAACGGACGGCGAATGGCGACATAGAGGAGCTTGTGGACCGCGGGAGGTTTCTCTTGCAACACTACCCTCTCACCTGCTTTTGGAGGATAGCATCGCAGGCTAACGGGTCCTACCGAGGAGGCGCCGTGGCTTAGCTGGGCAAAGCGCCTGTCTTGTAAACAGGAGATCCTGGGTTCGAATCCCAGCGGTGCCTTTCCACCGGTGGCTGTCTCTGGCCTCGCTGTTGAATGGGGACCCCGGCGACGCTCTGTTTTTGAACCGTGCAAAGACCTGAGGACCTGTCTTTCTGCCCACACAGCGTGGCACTCGGTTGAGCTGGACGGGCACAAATCTTTAAGAAAAGCCCTCAGTGGCCCAGCCTGGCATAAACCATTTTGAGGCCTCCTGTTCTCAGCGTACATTGATTTAAAAAAAAAAAGTCAATCATATTTAAAAGGTAGCAAAACATGCCCAAGATCCAATTCAGTGAGGTATGGCAATCACTGTCTTGCATCAAGTGAAGGCAGCAGGACGTTCGAAGTGTTGATTCATGAATCCTCTAAGCCGCCCTCCCCTCGCCTAGCATGCGGGGTGGCGCCGTGGCTTAGTTGGTTAAAGCCCCTGTCTAGTAAACAGGAGATCCTGGGTTTGAATCCTAGTGGTGCCTTTGGTTGCGCGCCACAATACAGCCGAGCTCGTGCTTTACCAAAAAACGGACGGCGAACGGGGACACAGAGGAGCTTGTGGACCGCGGGAGGTTTCTCTTGCAACACTACCCTCTCACCTGCTTTTGGAGGATAGCATCCCAGGCTATCGAGTCTCACCGAGGAGGCGCCGTGGCTTAGTTGGTTAAAGCTCCTCTGTAGTACACAGGAGATCCTAGGTTCGAATCCCAACGGTGCCTGGGGTGGCGCTCCAGTCCAGTAAGCCTGCCTCCGCTGTGCACAGACCTGAGGACCTGTCTTTCTGTGCACGCAACAGGATGTTTGAAGTGTTGATTCATGCATCCTCTGAGTCACTGCCAGATGAGGTCATTCAATGGTTTTGGGTTCAAGTCTCACCAGAGTCGTGGCTTTCTGGTAGCTCTCATACTGTGGAGTTTTGCCCTCAGGCAGTAGAAATTTGTAGACATTTTCTTTTAGCATCCGCCTCTGGATGTTTTAACCCTCTGAGTCACTGTCCCGATAACCCTGCTTGTGGTTTGGCGCCGTGGCTTAGTTGGTTAAAGCTCCTGTCTCGTAAACAGGAGATCCTGGGTTCAAATCCCAGCGGTGCCTTGGGCGGGGTTCCAGCCCAGCAAGCGCAATTCTTTCCGAAAGCGACTCGCAAGCAGGGGCAGCGAGTGGTTAATTTTGCTAACCGACCCCGACTCAGTTGTCGGCAAACGCCTTAAAGCTGTCCAGCGCCCAGTCAGCCAACCCCTGGCCTCTTCTCTGGAAGCCTGGATCGTCTGAGTCGCCTTCCCATAGGGCGAACGTGCTTCCAGGCTAGCCTAGTAAACAGGAGATCCTGCGTTTCGAATCCCAGCGATGCCTTTGGTTGCGCACCACAATACAGCCGAGCTCGTGCTTTACCAAAAAACGGACGGCGAATGGCGACACAGAGGAGCTTGTGGACCGCGGGAGGTTTCGCTTGCAACACTACCCTCTCACCTGCTTTTGGAGGATAGCATCGCAGGCTAACGGGTCCCACCGAGGAGGCGCCGTGGCTTAGCTGGTCAAAGCGCCTGTCTTGTAAACAGGAGATCCTGGGTTCGAATCCCAGCGGTGCCTTTCCACCGGTGGCTGTCTCTGGCCTCGCTGTTGAATGGGGACCCCGGCGACGCTCTGTTTTTGAACCGTGCAAAGACCTGAGGACCTGTCTTTCTGCCCACACAGCGTGGCACTCGGTTGAGCTGGACGGGCACAAATCTTTAAGAAAAGCCCTCAGTGGCCCAGCCTGGCATACCGACGGGCTCTGTGGCGCAATGGATAGCGCATTGGACTTCTAGACTGCCAGATGAGGCCATTCAAAGGTTGTGGGTTCGAGTCCCACCAGAGTCTTGCTTTTTGGCATTTTGTTAAGCCCGTACTGCGCAGTGTTGCTCTCGGACAGCAGAAACCATTTTGAGGCCTCCTGTTCTCAACGTACATTGATTTAAAAAAAAAATGTCAATCATATTTAAAAGGTAGCAAAACATGCCCAAGATCCAATTCAGTGAGGTATGGCAATCACTGTCTTGCATCAAGTGAAGGCAGCAGGACGTTCGAAGTGTTGATTCATGAATCCTCTAAGCCACCCTCCCCTCGCCTAGCATGCGGGGTGGCGCCGTGGCTTAGTTGGTTAAAGCGCCTGTCTAGTAAACACGAGATCCTGGGTTTAAATCCCAGCGGTGCCTTGGGCGGGGTTCCAGCCCAGCAAGCGCAAGCTTTTCCGAAAGCGACCCGCAAGCAGGGGCAGCGAGTGGTTAATTTTGCTAACCGCCCCGACTCAGTTGTCGGCAAACGCCTTAAAGCTGTCCAGCGCCCAGTCAGCCAACCCCTGGCCTCTTCTCTGGAAGCCTGGATCGTCTGAGTCGCCTTCCCGTAGGGCGAACGTGCTTCCAGGCTAGCCTAGTAAACAGGAGATCCTGCGTTTCGAATCCCAGCGATGCCTTTGGTTGCGCACCACAATACAGCCGAGCTCGTGCTTTACCAAAAAACGGACGGCGAATGGCGACACAGAGGAGCTTGTGGACCGCGGGAGGTTTCGCTTGCAACACTACCCTCTCACCTGCTTTTGGAGGATAGCATCGCAGGCTAACGGGTCCCACCGAGGAGGCGCCGTGGCTTAGCTGGTCAAAGCGCCTGTCTTGTAAACAGGAGATCCTGGGTTCGAATCCCAGCGGTGCCTTTCCACCGGTGGCTGTCTCTGGCCTCGCTGTTGAATGGGGACCCCGGCGACGCTCTGTTTTTGAACCGTGCAAAGACCTGAGGACCTGTCTTTCTGCCCACACAGCGTGGCACTCGGTTGAGCTGGACGGGCACAAATCTTTAAGAAAAGCCCTCAGTGGCCCAGCCTGGCATACCGACGGGCTCTGTGGCACAATGGATAGCGCATTGGACTTCTAGACTGCCAGATGAGGCCATTCAAAGGTTGTGGGTTCGAGTCCCACCAGAGTCTTGCTTTTTGGCATTTTGTTAAGCCCGTACTGCGCAGTGTTGCTCTCGGACAGCAGAAACCATTTTGAGGCCTCCTGTTCTCAACGTACATTGATTTAAAAAAAAAATGTCAATCATATTTAAAAGGTAGCAAAACATGCCCAAGATCCAATTCAGTGAGGTATGGCAATCACTGTCTTGCATCAAGTGAAGGCAGCAGGACGTTCGAAGTGTTGATTCATGAATCCTCTAAGCCACCCTCCCCTCGCCTAGCATGCGGGGTGGCGCCGTGGCTTAGTTGGTTAAAGCGCCTGTCTAGTAAACACGAGGTCCTGGGTTTAAATCCCAGCGGTGCCTTGGGCGGGGTTCCAGCCCAGCAAGCGCAAGCTTTTCCGAAAGCGACCCGCAAGCAGGGGCAGCGAGTGGTTAATTTTGCTAACCGCCCCGACTCAGTTGTCGGCAAACGCCTTAAAGCTGTCCAGCGCCCAGTCAGCCAACCCCTGGCCTCTTCTCTGGAAGCCTGGATCGTCTGAGTCGCCTTCCCGTAGGGCGAACGTGCTTCCAGGCTAGCCTAGTAAACAGGAGATCCTGCGTTTCGAATCCCAGCGATGCCTTTGGTTGCGCACCACAATACAGCCGAGCTCGTGCTTTACCAAAAAACGGACGGCGAATGGCGACATAGAGGAGCTTGTGGACCGCGGGAGGTTTCTCTTGCAACACTACCCTCTCACCTGCTTTTGGAGGATAGCATCGCAGGCTAACGGGTCCTACCGAGGAGGCGCCGTGGCTTAGCTGGGCAAAGCGCCTGTCTTGTAAACAGGAGATCCTGGGTTCGAATCCCAGCGGTGCCTTTCCACCGGTGGCTGTCTCTGGCCTCGCTGTTGAATGGGGACCCCGGCGACGCTCTGTTTTTGAACCGTGCAAAGACCTGAGGACCTGTCTTTCTGCCCACACAGCGTGGCACTCGGTTGAGCTGGACGGGCACAAATCTTTAAGAAAAGCCCTCAGTGGCCCAGCCTGGCATAAACCATTTTGAGGCCTCCTGTTCTCAGCGTACATTGATTTAAAAAAAAAAAGTCAATCATATTTAAAAGGTAGCAAAACATGCCCAAGATCCAATTCAGTGAGGTATGGCAATCACTGTCTTGCATCAAGTGAAGGCAGCAGGACGTTCGAAGTGTTGATTCATGAATCCTCTAAGCCGCCCTCCCCTCGCCTAGCATGCGGGGTGGCGCCGTGGCTTAGTTGGTTAAAGCCCCTGTCTAGTAAACAGGAGATCCTGGGTTTGAATCCTAGTGGTGCCTTTGGTTGCGCGCCACAATACAGCCGAGCTCGTGCTTTACCAAAAAACGGACGGCGAACGGGGACACAGAGGAGCTTGTGGACCGCGGGAGGTTTCTCTTGCAACACTACCCTCTCACCTGCTTTTGGAGGATAGCATCCCAGGCTATCGAGTCTCACCGAGGAGGCGCCGTGGCTTAGTTGGTTAAAGCTCCTCTGTAGTACACAGGAGATCCTAGGTTCGAATCCCAACGGTGCCTGGGGTGGCGCTCCAGTCCAGTAAGCCTGCCTCCGCTGTGCACAGACCTGAGGACCTGTCTTTCTGTGCACGCAACAGGATGTTTGAAGTGTTGATTCATGCATCCTCTGAGTCACTGCCAGATGAGGTCATTCAATGGTTTTGGGTTCAAGTCTCACCAGAGTCGTGGCTTTCTGGTAGCTCTCATACTGTGGAGTTTTGCCCTCAGGCAGTAGAAATTTGTAGACATTTTCTTTTAGCATCCGCCTCTGGATGTTTTAACCCTCTGAGTCACTGTCCCGATAACCCTGCTTGTGGTTTGGCGCCGTGGCTTAGTTGGTTAAAGCTCCTGTCTCGTAAACAGGAGATCCTGGGTTCAAATCCCAGCGGTGCCTTGGGCGGGGTTCCAGCCCAGCAAGCGCAATTCTTTCCGAAAGCGACTCGCAAGCAGGGGCAGCGAGTGGTTAATTTTGCTAACCGACCCCGACTCAGTTGTCGGCAAACGCCTTAAAGCTGTCCAGCGCCCAGTCAGCCAACCCCTGGCCTCTTCTCTGGAAGCCTGGATCGTCTGAGTCGCCTTCCCATAGGGCGAACGTGCTTCCAGGCTAGCCTAGTAAACAGGAGATCCTGCGTTTCGAATCCCAGCGATGCCTTTGGTTGCGCACCACAATACAGCCGAGCTCGTGCTTTACCAAAAAACGGACGGCGAATGGCGACACAGAGGAGCTTGTGGACCGCGGGAGGTTTCGCTTGCAACACTACCCTCTCACCTGCTTTTGGAGGATAGCATCGCAGGCTAACGGGTCCCACCGAGGAGGCGCCGTGGCTTAGCTGGTCAAAGCGCCTGACTTGTAAACAGGAGATCCTGGATTCGAATCCCAGCGGTGCCTTTCCACCGGTGGCTGTCTCTGGCCTCGCTGTTGAATGGGGACCCTGGCGACGCTCTGTTTTTGAACCGTGCAAAGACCTGAGGACCTGTCTTTCTGCCCACACAGCGTGGCACTCGGTTGAGCTGGACGGGCACAAATCTTTAAGAAAAGCCCTCAGTGGCCCAGCCTGGCATACCGACGGGCTCTGTGGCGCAATGGATAGCGCATTGGACTTCTAGACTGCCAGATGAGGCCATTCAAAGGTTGTGGGTTCGAGTCCCACCAGAGTCTTGCTTTTTGGCATTTTGTTAAGCCCGTACTGCGCAGTGTTGCTCTCGGACAGCAGAAACCATTTTGAGGCCTCCTGTTCTCAACGTACATTGATTTAAAAAAAAATGTCAATCATATTTAAAAGGTAGCAAAACATGCCCAAGATCCAATTCAGTGAGGTATGGCAATCACTGTCTTGCATCAAGTGAAGGCAGCAGGACGTTCGAAGTGTTGATTCATGAATCCTCTAAGCCACCCTCCCCTCGCCTAGCATGCGGGGTGGCGCCGTGGCTTAGTTGGTTAAAGCGCCTGTCTAGTAAACACGAGATCCTGGGTTTAAATCCCAGCGGTGCCTTGGGCGGGGTTCCAGCCCAGCAAGCGCAAGCTTTTCCGAAAGCGACCCGCAAGCAGGGGCAGCGAGTGGTTAATTTTGCTAACCGCCCCGACTCAGTTGTCGGCAAACGCCTTAAAGCTGTCCAGCGCCCAGTCAGCCAACCCCTGGCCTCTTCTCTGGAAGCCTGGATCGTCTGAGTCGCCTTCCCGTAGGGCGAACGTGCTTCCAGGCTAGCCTAGTAAACAGGAGATCCTGCGTTTCGAATCCCAGCGATGCCTTTGGTTGCGCACCACAATACAGCCGAGCTCGTGTTTTACCAAAAAACGGACGGCGTATGGCGACATAGAGGAGCTTGTGGACCGCGGGAGGTTTCTCTTGCAACACTACCCTCTCACCTGCTTTTGGAGGATAGCATCGCAGGCTAACAGGTCCTACCGAGGAGGCGCCGTGGCTTAGCTGGTCAAAGCGCCTGTCTTGTAAACAGGAGATCCTGGGTTCGAATCCCAGCGGTGCCTTTCCACCGGTGGCTGTCTCTGGCCTCGCTGTTGAATGGGGACCCCGGCGACGCTCTGTTTTTGAACCGTGCAAAGACCTGAGGACCTGTCTTTCTGCCCACACAGCGTGGCACTCGGTTGAGCTGGACGGGCACAAATCTTTAAGAAAAGCCCTCAGTGGCCCAGCCTGGCATAAACCATTTTGAGGCCTCCTGTTCTCAGCGTACATTGATTTAAAAAAAAAATGTCAATCATATTTAAAAGGTAGCAAAACATGCCCAAGATCCAATTCAGTGAGGTATGGCAATCACTGTCTTGAATCAAGTGAAGGCAGCAGGACGTTCGAAGTGTTGATTCATGAATCCTCTAAGCCGCCCTCCCCTCGCCTAGCATGCGGGGTGGCGCCGTGGCTTAGTTGGTTAAAGCGCCTTTCTAGTAAACAGGAGATCCTGGGTTCGAATCCCAGCGGTGCCTTTGGTTGCGTGCCACAATACAGCCGAGCTCGTGCTTTACCAAAAAACGGACGGCGAACGGGGACACAGAGGAGCTTGTGGACCGCGGGAGGTTTCTCTTGCAACACTACCCTCTCACCTGCTTTTGGAGGATAGCATCCCAGGCTATCGAGTCTCACCGAGGAGGCGCCGTGGCTTAGTTGGTTAAAGCGCCTGTCTAGTAAACAGGAGATCCTGGGTTCGAATCCCAGCGGTGCCTTTGGTTGCGCGCCACAATACAGCCGAGCTCGTGCTTTACCAAAAAACGGACGGCGAACGGGGACACAGAGGAGCTTGTGGACCGCGGGAGGTTTCTCTTGCAACACTACCCTCTCACCTGCTTTTGGAGGATAGCATCCCAGGCTATCAAGTCTCACCGAGGAGGCGCCGTGGCTTAGTTGGTTAAAGCTCCTCTGTAGTACACAGGAGATCCTAGGTTCGAATCCCAACGGTGCCTGGGGTGGCGCTCCAGTCCAGTAAGCCTACCTCCGCTGTGCACAGACCTGAGGACCTGTCTTTCTGTGCACGCAACAGGATGTTTGAAGTGTTGATTCATGCATCCTCTGAGTCACTGCCAGATGAGGTCATTCAATGGTTTTGGGTTCAAGTCTCACCAGAGTCGTGGCTTT
The DNA here is from genome assembly GCF_049309525.1 of Garra rufa. Lineage (NCBI taxonomy): Eukaryota > Metazoa > Chordata > Actinopteri > Cypriniformes > Cyprinidae > Garra > Garra rufa. Next base: position 1,296,420 of record NW_027394280.1, on the reverse strand, counting down.
CTGGTAGCTCTCATACTGTGGAGTTTTGCCCTCAGGCAGTAGAAATTTGTAGACATTTTCTTTTAGCATCCGCCTCTGGATGTTTTAACCCTCTGAGTCACTGTCCCGATAACCCTGCTTGTGGTTTGGCGCCGTGGCTTAGTTGGTTAAAGCACCTGTCTCGTAAACAGGAGATCCTGGGTTCAAATCCCAGCGGTGCCTTGGGCGGGGTTCCAGCCCAGCAAGCGCAATTCTTTCCGAAAGCGACCCGCAAGCAGGGGCAGCGAGTGGTTAATTTTGCTAACCGACCCCGACTCAGTTGTCGGCAAACGCCTTAAAGCTGTCCAGCGCCCAGTCAGCCAACCCCTGGCCTCTTCTCTGGAAGCCTGGATCGTCTGAGTCGCCTTCCCGTAGGGCGAACGTGCTTCCAGGCTAGCCTAGTAAACAGGAGATCCTGCGTTTCGAATCCCAGCGATGCCTTTGGTTGCGCACCACAATACAGCCGAGCTCGTGCTTTACCAAAAAACGGACGGCGAATGGCGACACAGAGGAGCTTGGGGACCGCGGGAGGTTTCGCTTGCAACACTACCCTCTCACCTGCTTTTGGAGGATAGCATCGCAGGCTAACGGGTCCCACCGAGGAGGCGCCGTGGCTTAGCTGGTCAAAGCGCCTGTCTTGTAAACAGGAGATCCTGGGTTCGAATCCCAGCGGTGCCTTTCCACCGGTGGCTGTCTCTGGCCTCGCTGTTGAATGGGGACCCCGGCGACGCTCTGTTTTTGAACCGTGCAAAGACCTGAGGACCTGTCTTTCTGCCCACACAGCGTGGCACTCGGTTGAGCTGGACGGGCACAAATCTTTAAGAAAAGCCCTCAGTGGCCCAGCCTGGCATACCGACGGGCTCTGTGGCGCAATGGATAGCGCATTGGACTTCTAGACTGCCAGATGAGGCCATTCAAAGGTTGTGGGTTCGAGTCCCACCAGAGTCTTGCTTTTTGGCATTTTGTTAAGCCCGTACTGCGCAGTGTTGCTCTCGGACAGCAGAAACCATTTTGAGGCCTCCTGTTCTCAGCGTACATTGATTTAAAAAAAAAATGTCAATCATATTTAAAAGGTAGCAAAACATGCCCAAGATCCAATTCAGTGAGGTATGGCAATCACTGTCTTGCATCAAGTGAAGGCAGCAGGACGTTCGAAGTGTTGATTCATGAATCCTCTAAGCCGCCCTCCCCTCGCCTAGCATGCGGGGTGGAGCCGTGGCTTAGTTGGTTAAAGCGCCTGTCTAGTAAACAGGAGATCCCGGGTTCGAATCCCAGCGGTGCCTTTGGTTGCGCGCCACAATACAGCCGAGCTCGTGCTTTACCAAAAAACGGACGGCGAACGGGGACACAGAGGAGCTTGTGGACCGCGGGAGGTTTCTCTTGCCACACTACCCTCTCACCTGCTTTTGGAGGATAGCATCCCAGGCTATCGAGTCTCACCGAGGAGGCGCCGTGGCTTAGTTGGTTAAAGCTCCTCTGTAGTACACAGGAGATCCTAGGTTCGAATCCCAACGGTGCCTGGGGTGGCGCTCCAGTCCAGTAAGCCTGCCTCCGCTGTGCACAGACCTGAGGACCTGTCTTTCTGTGCACGCAACAGGATGTTTGAAGTGTTGATTCATGCATCCTCTGAGTCACTGCCAGATGAGGTCATTCAATGGTTTTGGGTTCAAGTCTCACCAGAGTCGTGGCTTTCTGGTAGCTCTCATACTGTGGAGTTTTGCCCTCAGGCAGTAGAAATTTGTAGACATTTTCTTTTAGCATCCGCCTCTGGATGTTTTAACCCTCTGAGTCACTGTCCCGATAACCCTGCTTGTGGTTTGGCGCCGTGGCTTAGTTGGTTAAAGCACCTGTCTCGTAAACAGGAGATCCTGGGTTCAAATCCCAGCGGTGCCTTGGGTGGGGTTCCAGCCCAGCAAGCGCAATTCTTTCCGAAAGCGACCCGCAAGCAGGGGCAGCGAGTGGCTAATTTTGCTAACCGACCCCGACTCAGTTGTCGGCAAACGCCTTAAAGCTGTCCAGCGCCCAGTCAGCCAACCCCTGGCCTCTTCTCTGGAAGCCTGGATCGTCTGAGTCGCCTTCCCGTAGGGCGAACGTGCTTCTAGGCTAGCCTAGTAAACAGGAGATCCTGCGTTTCGAATCCCAGCGATGCCTTTGGTTGCGCACCACAATACAGCCGAGCTCGTGCTTTACCAAAAAACGGACGGCGAATGGCGACACAGAGGAGCTTGTGGACCGCGGGAGGTTTCGCTTGCAACACTACCCTCTCACCTGCTTTTGGAGGATAGCATCGCAGGCTAACGGGTCCCACCGAGGAGGCGCCGTGGCTTAGCTGGTCAAAGCGCCTGTCTTGTAAACAGGAGATCCTGGGTTCGAATCCCAGCGGTGCCTTTCCACCGGTGGCTGTCTCTGGCCTCGCTGTTGAATGGGGACCCCGGCGACGCTCTGTTTTTGAACCGTGCAAAGACCTGAGGACCTGTCTTTCTGCCCACACAGCGTGGCACTCGGTTGAGCTGGACGGGCACAAATCTTTAAGAAAAGCCCTCAGTGGCCCAGCCTGGCATACCGACGGGCTCTGTGGCGCAATGGATAGCGCATTGGACTTCTAGACTGCCAGATGAGGCCATTCAAAGGTTGTGGGTTTGAGTCCCACCAGAGTCTTGCTTTTTGGCATTTTGTTAAGCCCGTACTGCGCAGTGTTGCTCTCGGACAGCAGAAACCATTTTGAGGCCTCCTGTTCTCAACGTACATTGATTTAAAAAAAAAATGTCAATCATATTTAAAAGGTAGCAAAACATGCCCAAGATCCAATTCAGTGAGGTATGGCAATCACTGTCTTGCATCAAGTGAAGGCAGCAGGACGTTCGAAGTGTTAATTCATGAATCCTCTAAGCCACCCTCCCCTCGCCTAGCATGCGGGGTGGCGCCGTGGCTTAGTTGGTTAAAGCGCCTGTCTAGTAAACACGAGATCCTGGGTTTAAATCCCAGCGGTGCCTTGGGCGGGGTTCCAGCCCAGCAAGCGCAAGCTTTTCCGAAAGCGACCCGCAAGCAGGGGCAGCGAGTGGTTAATTTTGCTAACCGCCCCGACTCAGTTGTCGGCAAACGCCTTAAAGCTGTCCAGCGCCCAGTCAGCCAACCCCTGGCCTCTTCTCTGGAAGCCTGGATCGTCTGAGTCGCCTTCCCGTAGGGCGAACGTGCTTCCAGGCTAGCCTAGTAAACAGGAGATCCTGCGTTTCGAATCCCAGCGATGCCTTTGGTTGCGCACCACAATACAGCCGAGCTCGTGTTTTACCAAAAAACGGACGGCGTATGGCGACATAGAGGAGCTTGTGGACCGCGGGAGGTTTCTCTTGCAACACTACCCTCTCACCTGCTTTTGGAGGATAGCATCGCAGGCTAACAGGTCCTACCGAGGAGGCGCCGTGGCTTAGCTGGTCAAAGCGCCTGTCTTGTAAACAGGAGATCCTGGGTTCGAATCCCAGCGGTGCCTTTCCACCGGTGGCTGTCTCTGGCCTCGCTGTTGAATGGGGACCCCGGCGACGCTCTGTTTTTGAACCGTGCAAAGACCTGAGGACCTGTCTTTCTGCCCACACAGCGTGGCACTCGGTTGAGCTGGACGGGCACAAATCTTTAAGAAAAGCCCTCAGTGGCCCAGCCTGGCATAAACCATTTTGAGACCTCCTGTTCTCAGCGTACATTGATTTAAAAAAAAAATGTCAATCATATTTAAAAGGTAGCAAAACATGCCCAAGATCCAATTCAGTGAGGTATGGCAATCACTGTCTTGCATCAAGTGAAGGCAGCAGGACGTTCGAAGTGTTGATTCATGAATCCTCTAAGCCGCCCTCCCCTCGCCTAGCATGCGGGGTGGCGCCGTGGCTTAGTTGGTTAAAGCGCCTGTCTAGTAAACACGAGATCCTGGGTTTAAATCCCAGCGGTGCCTTGGGCGGGGTTCCAGCCCAGCAAGCGCAAGCTTTTCCGAAAGCGACCCGCAAGCAGGGGCAGCGAGTGGTTAATTTTGCTAACCGCCCCGACTCAGTTGTCGGCAAACGCCTTAAAGCTGTCCAGCGCCCAGTCAGCCAACCCCTGGCCTCTTCTCTGGAAGCCTGGATCGTCTGAGTCGCCTTCCCGTAGGGCGAACGTGCTTCCAGGCTAGCCTAGTAAACAGGAGATCCTGCGTTTCGAATCCCAGCGATGCCTTTGGTTGCGCACCACAATACAGCCGAGCTCGTGTTTTACCAAAAAACGGACGGCGTATGGCGACATAGAGGAGCTTGTGGACCGCGGGAGGTTTCTCTTGCAACACTACCCTCTCACCTGCTTTTGGAGGATAGCATCGCAGGCTAACAGGTCCTACCGAGGAGGCGCCGTGGCTTAGCTGGTCAAAGCGCCTGTCTTGTAAACAGGAGATCCTGGGTTCGAATCCCAGCGGTGCCTTTCCACCGGTGGCTGTCTCTGGCCTCGCTGTTGAATGGGGACCCCGGCGACGCTCTGTTTTTGAACCGTGCAAAGACCTGAGGACCTGTCTTTCTGCCCACACAGCGTGGCACTCGGTTGAGCTGGACGGGCACAAATCTTTAAGAAAAGCCCTCAGTGGCCCAGCCTGGCATAAACCATTTTGAGGCCTCCTGTTCTCAGCGTACATTGATTTAAAAAAAAAATGTCAATCATATTTAAAAGGTAGCAAAACATGCCCAAGATCCAATTCAGTGAGGTATGGCAATCACTGTCTTGAATCAAGTGAAGGCAGCAGGACGTTCGAAGTGTTGATTCATGAATCCTCTAAGCCGCCCTCCCCTCGCCTAGCATGCGGGGTGGCGCCGTGGCTTAGTTGGTTAAAGCGCCTGTCTAGTAAACAGGAGATCCTGGGTTCGAATCCCAGCGGTGCCTTTGGTTGCGTGCCACAATACAGCCGAGCTCGTGCTTTACCAAAAAACGGACGGCGAACGGGGACACAGAGGAGCTTGTGGACCGCGGGAGGTTTCTCTTGCAACACTACCCTCTCACCTGCTTTTGGAGGATAGCATCCCAGGCTATCAAGTCTCACCGAGGAGGCGCCGTGGCTTAGTTGGTTAAAGCTCCTCTGTAGTACACAGGAGATCCTAGGTTCGAATCCCAACGGTGCCTGGGGTGGCGCTCCAGTCCAGTAAGCCTACCTCCGCTGTGCACAGACCTGAGGACCTGTCTTTCTGTGCACGCAACAGGATGTTTGAAGTGTTGATTCATGCATCCTCTGAGTCACTGCCAGATGAGGTCATTCAATGGTTTTGGGTTCAAGTCTCACCAGAGTCGTGGCTTTCTGGTAGCTCTCATACTGTGGAGTTTTGCCCTCAGGCAGTAGAAATTTGTAGACATTTTCTTTTAGCATCCGCCTCTGGATGTTTTAACCCTCTGAGTCACTGTCCCGATAACCCTGCTTGTGGTTTGGCGCCGTGGCTTAGTTGGTTAAAGCACCTGTCTCGTAAACAGGAGATCCTGGGTTCAAATCCCAGCGGTGCCTTGGGCGGGGTTCCAGCCCAGCAAGCGCAATTCTTTCCGAAAGCGACCCGCAAGCAGGGGCAGCGAGTGGTTAATTTTGCTAACCGACCCCGACTCAGTTGTCGGCAAACGCCTTAAAGCTGTCCAGCGCCCAGTCAGCCAACCCCTGGCCTCTTCTCTGGAAGCCTGGATCGTCTGAGTCGCCTTCCCGTAGGGCGAACGTGCTTCCAGGCTAGCCTAGTAAACAGGAGATCCTGCGTTTCGAATCCCAGCGATGCCTTTGGTTGCGCACCACAATACAGCCGAGCTCGTGCTTTACCAAAAAACGGACGGCGAATGGCGACACAGAGGAGCTTGGGGACCGCGGGAGGTTTCGCTTGCAACACTACCCTCTCACCTGCTTTTGGAGGATAGCATCGCAGGCTAACGGGTCCCACCGAGGAGGCGCCGTGGCTTAGCTGGTCAAAGCGCCTGTCTTGTAAACAGGAGATCCTGGGTTCGAATCCCAGCGGTGCCTTTCCACCGGTGGCTGTCTCTGGCCTCGCTGTTGAATGGGGACCCCGGCGACGCTCTGTTTTTGAACCGTGCAAAGACCTGAGGACCTGTCTTTCTGCCCACACAGCGTGGCACTCGGTTGAGCTGGACGGGCACAAATCTTTAAGAAAAGCCCTCAGTGGCCCAGCCTGGCATACCGACGGGCTCTGTGGCGCAATGGATAGCGCATTGGACTTCTAGACTGCCAGATGAGGCCATTCAAAGGTTGTGGGTTCGAGTCCCACCAGAGTCTTGCTTTTTGGCATTTTGTTAAGCCCGTACTGCGCAGTGTTGCTCTCGGACAGCAGAAACCATTTTGAGGCCTCCTGTTCTCAGCGTACATTGATTTAAAAAAAAAATGTCAATCATATTTAAAAGGTAGCAAAACATGCCCAAGATCCAATTCAGTGAGGTATGGCAATCACTGTCTTGCATCAAGTGAAGGCAGCAGGACGTTCGAAGTGTTGATTCATGAATCCTCTAAGCCGCCCTCCCCTCGCCTAGCATGCGGGGTGGAGCCGTGGCTTAGTTGGTTAAAGCGCCTGTCTAGTAAACAGGAGATCCCGGGTTCGAATCCCAGCGGTGCCTTTGGTTGCGCGCCACAATACAGCCGAGCTCGTGCTTTACCAAAAAACGGACGGCGAACGGGGACACAGAGGAGCTTGTGGACCGCGGGAGGTTTCTCTTGCCACACTACCCTCTCACCTGCTTTTGGAGGATAGCATCCCAGGCTATCGAGTCTCACCGAGGAGGCGCCGTGGCTTAGTTGGTTAAAGCTCCTCTGTAGTACACAGGAGATCCTAGGTTCGAATCCCAACGGTGCCTGGGGTGGCGCTCCAGTCCAGTAAGCCTGCCTCCGCTGTGCACAGACCTGAGGACCTGTCTTTCTGTGCACGCAACAGGATGTTTGAAGTGTTGATTCATGCATCCTCTGAGTCACTGCCAGATGAGGTCATTCAATGGTTTTGGGTTCAAGTCTCACCAGAGTCGTGGCTTTCTGGTAGCTCTCATACTGTGGAGTTTTGCCCTCAGGCAGTAGAAATTTGTAGACATTTTCTTTTAGCATCCGCCTCTGGATGTTTTAACCCTCTGAGTCACTGTCCCGATAACCCTGCTTGTGGTTTGGCGCCGTGGCTTAGTTGGTTAAAGCACCTGTCTCGTAAACAGGAGATCCTGGGTTCAAATCCCAGCGGTGCCTTGGGCGGGGTTCCAGCCCAGCAAGCGCAATTCTTTCCGAAAGCGACCCGCAAGCAGGGGCAGCGAGTGGCTAATTTTGCTAACCGACCCCGACTCAGTTGTCGGCAAACGCCTTAAAGCTGTCCAGCGCCCAGTCAGCCAACCCCTGGCCTCTTCTCTGGAAGCCTGGATCGTCTGAGTCGCCTTCCCGTAGGGCGAACGTGCTTCTAGGCTAGCCTAGTAAACAGGAGATCCTGCGTTTCGAATCCCAGCGATGCCTTTGGTTGCGCACCACAATACAGCCGAGCTCGTGCTTTACCAAAAAACGGACGGCGAATGGCGACACAGAGGAGCTTGTGGACCGCGGGAGGTTTCGCTTGCAACACTACCCTCTCACCTGCTTTTGGAGGATAGCATCGCAGGCTAACGGGTCCCACCGAGGAGGCGCCGTGGCTTAGCTGGTCAAAGCGCCTGTCTTGTAAACAGGAGATCCTGGGTTTGAATCCCAGCGGTGCCTTTCCACCGGTGGCTGTCTCTGGCCTCGCTGTTGAATGGGGACCCCGGCGACGCTCTGTTTTTGAACCGTGCAAAGACCTGAGGACCTGTCTTTCTGCCCACACAGCGTGGCACTCGGTTGAGCTGGACGGGCACAAATCTTTAAGAAAAGCCCTCAGTGGCCCAGCCTGGCATACCGACGGGCTCTGTGGCGCAATGGATAGCGCATTGGACTTCTAGACTGCCAGATGAGGCCATTCAAAGGTTGTGGGTTTGAGTCCCACCAGAGTCTTGCTTTTTGGCATTTTGTTAAGCCCGTACTGCGCAGTGTTGCTCTCGGACAGCAGAAACCATTTTGAGGCCTCCTGTTCTCAACGTACATTGATTTAAAAAAAAAATGTCAATCATATTTAAAAGGTAGCAAAACATGCCCAAGATCCAATTCAGTGAGGTATGGCAATCACTGTCTTGCATCAAGTGAAGGCAGCAGGACGTTCGAAGTGTTAATTCATGAATCCTCTAAGCCACCCTCCCCTCGCCTAGCATGCGGGGTGGCGCCGTGGCTTAGTTGGTTAAAGCGCCTGTCTAGTAAACACGAGATCCTGGGTTTAAATCCCAGCGGTGCCTTGGGCGGGGTTCCAGCCCAGCAAGCGCAAGCTTTTCCGAAAGCGACCCGCAAGCAGGGGCAGCGAGTGGTTAATTTTGCTAACCGCCCCGACTCAGTTGTCGGCAAACGCCTTAAAGCTGTCCAGCGCCCAGTCAGCCAACCCCTGGCCTCTTCTCTGGAAGCCTGGATCGTCTGAGTCGCCTTCCCGTAGGGCGAACGTGCTTCCAGGCTAGCCTAGTAAACAGGAGATCCTGCGTTTCGAATCCCAGCGATGCCTTTGGTTGCGCACCACAATACAGCCGAGCTCGTGTTTTACCAAAAAACGGACGGCGTATGGCGACATAGAGGAGCTTGTGGACCGCGGGAGGTTTCTCTTGCAACACTACCCTCTCACCTGCTTTTGGAGGATAGCATCGCAGGCTAACAGGTCCTACCGAGGAGGCGCCGTGGCTTAGCTGGTCAAAGCGCCTGTCTTGTAAACAGGAGATCCTGGGTTCGAATCCCAGCGGTGCCTTTCCACCGGTGGCTGTCTCTGGCCTCGCTGTTGAATGGGGACCCCGGCGACGCTCTGTTTTTGAACCGTGCAAAGACCTGAGGACCTGTCTTTCTGCCCACACAGCGTGGCACTCGGTTGAGCTGGACGGGCACAAATCTTTAAGAAAAGCCCTCAGTGGCCCAGCCTGGCATAAACCATTTTGAGACCTCCTGTTCTCAGCGTACATTGATTTAAAAAAAAAATGTCAATCATATTTAAAAGGTAGCAAAACATGCCCAAGATCCAATTCAGTGAGGTATGGCAATCACTGTCTTGCATCAAGTGAAGGCAGCAGGACGTTCGAAGTGTTGATTCATGAATCCTCTAAGCCGCCCTCCCCTCGCCTAGCATGCGGGGTGGAGCCGTGGCTTAGTTGGTTAAAGCGCCTGTCTAGTAAACAGGAGATCCTGGGTTCGAATCCCAGCGGTGCCTTTGGTTGCGCGCCACAATACAGCCGAGCTCGTGCTTTACCAAAAAACGGACGGCGAACGGGGACACAGAGGAGCTTGTGGACCGCGGGAGGTTTCTCTTGCCACACTACCCTCTCACCTGCTTTTGGAGGATAGCATCCCAGGCTATCGAGTCTCACCGAGGAGGCGCCGTGGCTTAGTTGGTTAAAGCGCCTGTCTAGTAAACAGGAGATCCTGGGTTCGAATCCCAGCGGTGCCTTTGGTTGCGCGCCACAATACAGCCGAGCTCGTGCTTTACCAAAAAACGGACGGCGAACGGGGACACAGAGGAGCTTGTGGACCGCGGGAGGTTTCTCTTGCAACACTACCCTCTCACCTGCTTTTGGAGGATAGCATCCCAGGCTATCAAGTCTCACCGAGGAGGCGCCGTGGCTTAGTTGGTTAAAGCTCCTCTGTAGTACACAGGAGATCCTAGGTTCGAATCCCAACGGTGCCTGGGGTGGCGCTCCAGTCCAGTAAGCCTACCTCCGCTGTGCACAGACCTGAGGACCTGTCTTTCTGTGCACGCAACAGGATGTTTGAAGTGTTGATTCATGCATCCTCTGAGTCACTGCCAGATGAGGTCATTCAATGGTTTTGGGTTCAAGTCTCACCAGAGTCGTGGCTTTCTGGTAGCTCTCATACTGTGGAGTTTTGCCCTCAGGCAGTAGAAATTTGTAGACATTTTCTTTTAGCATCCGCCTCTGGATGTTTTAACCCTCTGAGTCACTGTCCCGATAACCCTGCTTGTGGTTTGGCGCCGTGGCTTAGTTGGTTAAAGCACCTGTCTCGTAAACAGGAGATCCTGGGTTCAAATCCCAGCGGTGCCTTGGGCGGGGTTCCAGCCCAGCAAGCGCAATTCTTTCCGAAAGCGACCCGCAAGCAGGGGCAGCGAGTGGTTAATTTTGCTAACCGACCCCGACTCAGTTGTCGGCAAACGCCTTAAAGCTGTCCAGCGCCCAGTCAGCCAACCCCTGGCCTCTTCTCTGGAAGCCTGGATCGTCTGAGTCGCCTTCCCGTAGGGCGAACGTGCTTCCAGGCTAGCCTAGTAAACAGGAGATCCTGCGTTTCGAATCCCAGCGATGCCTTTGGTTGCGCACCACAATACAGCCGAGCTCGTGCTTTACCAAAAAACGGACGGCGAATGGCGACACAGAGGAGCTTGTGGACCGCGGGAGGTTTCGCTTGCAACACTACCCTCTCACCTGCTTTTGGAGGATAGCATCGCAGGCTAACGGGTCCCACCGAGGAGGCGCCGTGGCTTAGCTGGTCAAAGCGCCTGTCTTGTAAACAGGAGATCCTGGGTTCGAATCCCAGCGGTGCCTTTCCACCGGTGGCTGTCTCTGGCCTCGCTGTTGAATGGGGACCCCGGCGACGCTCTGTTTTTGAACCGTGCAAAGACCTGAGGACCTGTCTTTCTGCCCACACAGCGTGGCACTCGGTTGAGCTGGACGGGCACAAATCTTTAAGAAAAGCCCTCAGTGGCCCAGCCTGGCATACCGACGGGCTCTGTGGCGCAATGGATAGCGCATTGGACTTCTAGACTGCCAGATGAGGCCATTCAAAGGTTGTGGGTTCGAGTCCCACCAGAGTCTTGCTTTTTGGCATTTTGTTAAGCCCGTACTGCGCAGTGTTGCTCTCGGACAGCAGAAACCATTTTGAGGCCTCCTGTTCTCAGCGTACATTGATTTAAAAAAAAAATGTCAATCATATTTAAAAGGTAGCAAAACATGCCCAAGATCCAATTCAGTGAGGTATGGCAATCACTGTCTTGCATCAAGTGAAGGCAGCAGGACGTTCGAAGTGTTGATTCATGAATCCTCTAAGCCGCCCTCCCCTGGCCTAGCATGCGGGGTGGAGCCGTGGCTTAGTTGGTTAAAGCGCCTGTCTAGTAAACAGGAGATCCTGGGTTCGAATCCCAGCGGTGCCTTTGGTTGCGCGCCACAATACAGCCGAGCTCGTGCTTTACCAAAAAACGGACGGCGAACGGGGACACAGAGGAGCTTGTGGACCGCGGGAGGTTTCTCTTGCCACACTACCCTCTCACCTGCTTTTGGAGGATAGCATCCCAGGCTATCGAGTCTCACCGAGGAGGCGCCGTGGCTTAGTTGGTTAAAGCTCCTCTGTAGTACACAGGAGATCCTAGGTTCGAATCCCAACGGTGCCTGGGGTGGCGCTCCAGTCCAGTAAGCCTGCCTCCGCTGTGCACAGACCTGAGGACCTGTCTTTCTGTGCACGCAACAGGATGTTTGAAGTGTTGATTCATGCATCCTCTGAGTCACTGCCAGATGAGGTCATTCAATGGTTTTGGGTTCAAGTCTCACCAGAGTCGTGGCTTTCTGGTAGCTCTCATACTGTGGAGTTTTGCCCTCAGGCAGTAGAAATTTGTAGACATTTCCTTTTAGCATCCGCCTCTGGATGTTTTAACCCTCTGAGTCACTGTCCCGATAACCCTGCTTGTGGTTTGGCGCCGTGGCTTAGTTGGTTAAAGCACCTGTCTCGTAAACAGGAGATCCTGGGTTCAAATCCCAGCGGTGCCTTGGGCGGGGTTCCAGCCCAGCAAGCGCAATTCTTTCCGAAAGCGACCCGCAAGCAGGGGCAGCGAGTGGTTAATTTTGCTAACCGACCCCGACTCAGTTGTCGGCAAACGCCTTAAAGCTGTCCAGCGCCCAGTCAGCCAACCCCTGGCCTCTTCTCTGGAAGCCTGGATCGTCTGAGTCGCCTTCCCGTAGGGCGAACGTGCTTCCAGGCTAGCCTAGTAAACAGGAGATCCTGCGTTTCGAATCCCAGCGATGCCTTTGGTTGCGCACCACAATACAGCCGAGCTCGTGCTTTACCAAAAAACGGACGGCGAATGGCGACACAGAGGAGCTTGTGGACCGCGGGAGGTTTCGCTTGCAACACTACCCTCTCACCTGCTTTTGGAGGATAGCATCGCAGGCTAACGGGTCCCACCGAGGAGGCGCCGTGGCTTAGCTGGTCAAAGCGCCTGTCTTGTAAACAGGAGATCCTGGGTTCGAATCCCAGCGGTGCCCTTCCACCGGTGGCTGTCTCTGGCCTCGCTGTTGAATGGGGACCCCGGCGACGCTCTGTTTTTGAACCGTGCAAAGACCTGAGGACCTGTCTTTCTGCCCACACAGCGTGGCACTCGGTTGAGCTGGACGGGCACAAATCTTTAAGAAAAGCCCTCAGTGGCCCAGCCTGGCATACCGACGGGCTCTGTGGCGCAATGGATAGCGCATTGGACTTCTAGACTGCCAGATGAGGCCATTCAAAGGTTGTGGGTTCGAGTCCCACCAGAGTCTTGCTTTTTGGCATTTTGTTAAGCCCGTACTGCGCAGTGTTGCTCTCGGACAGCAGAAACCATTTTGAGGCCTCCAGTTCTCAACGTACATTGATTTAAAAAAAAAATGTCAATCATATTTAAAAGGTAGCAAAACATGCCCAAGATCCAATTCAGTGAGGTATGGCAATCACTGTCTTGCATCAAGTGAAGGCAGCAGGACGTTCGAAGTGTTGATTCATGAATCCTCTAAGCCACCCTCCCCTCGCCTAGCATGCGGGGTGGCGCCGTGGCTTAGTTGGTTAAAGCGCCTGTCTAGTAAACACGAGATCCTGGGTTTAAATCCCAGCGGTGCCTTGGGCGGGGTTCCAGCCCAGCAAGCGCAAGCTTTTCCGAAAGCGACCCGCAAGCAGGGGCAGCGAGTGGTTAATTTTGCTAACCGCCCCGACTCAGTTGTCGGCAAACGCCTTAAAGCTGTCCAGCGCCCAGTCAGCCAACCCCTGGCCTCTTCTCTGGAAGCCTGGATCGTCTGAGTCGCCTTCCCGTAGGGCGAACGTGCTTCCAGGCTAGCCTAGTAAACAGGAGATCCTGCGTTTCGAATCCCAGCGATGCCTTTGGTTGCGCACCACAATACAGCCGAGCTCGTGTTTTACCAAAAAACGGACGGCGTATGGCGACATAGAGGAGCTTGTGGACCGCGGGAGGTTTCTCTTGCAACACTACCCTCTCACCTGCTTTTGGAGGATAGCATCGCAGGCTAACAGGTCCTACCGAGGAGGCGCCATGGCTTAGCTGGTCAAAGCGCCTGTCTTGTAAACAGGAGATCCTGGGTTCGAATCCCAGCGGTGCCTTTCCACCGGTGGCTGTCTCTGGCCTCGCTGTTGAATGGGGACCCCGGCGACGCTCTGTTTTTGAACCGTGCAAAGACCTGAGGACCTGTCTTTCTGCCCACACAGCGTGGCACTCGGTTGAGCTGGACGGGCACAAATCTTTAAGAAAAGCCCTCAGTCGCCCAGCCTGGCATAAACCATTTTGAGACCTCCTGTTCTCAGCGTACATTGATTTAAAAAAAAAATGTCAATCATATTTAAAAGGTAGCAAAACATGCCCAAGATCCAATTCAGTGAGGTATGGCAATCACTGTCTTGCATCAAGTGAAGGCAGCAGGACGTTCGAAGTGTTGATTCATGAATCCTCTAAGCCGCCCTCCCCTCGCCTAGCATGCGGGGTGGAGCCGTGGCTTAGTTGGTTAAAGCGCCTGTCTAGTAAACAGGAGATCCTGGGTTCGAATCCCAGCGGTGCCTTTGGTTGCGCGCCACAATACAGCCGAGCTCGTGCTTTACCAAAAAACGGACGGCGAACGGGGACACAGAGGAGCTTGTGGACCGCGGGAGGTTTCTCTTGCCACACTACCCTCTCACCTGCTTTTGGAGGATAGCATCCCAGGCTATCGAGTCTCACCGAGGAGGCGCCGTGGCTTAGTTGGTTAAAGCTCCTCTGTAGTACACAGGAGATCCTAGGTTCGAATCCCAACGGTGCCTGGGGTGGCGCTCCAGTCCAGTAAGCCTGCCTCCGCTGTGCACAGACCTGAGGACCTGTCTTTCTGTGCAAGCAACAGGATGTTTGAAGTGTTGATTCATGCATCCTCTGAGTCACTGCCAGATGAGGTCATTCAATGGTTTTGGGTTCAAGTCTCACCAGAGTCGTGGCTTTCTGGTAGCTCTCATACTGTGGAGTTTTGCCCTCAGGCAGTAGAAATTTGTAGACATTTTCTTTTAGCATCCGCCTCTGGATGTTTTAACCCTCTGAGTCACTGTCCCGATAACCCTGCTTGTGGTTTGGCGCCGTGGCTTAGTTGGTTAAAGCACCTGTCTCGTAAACAGGAGATCCTGGGTTCAAATCCCAGCGGTGCCTTGGGCGGGGTTCCAGCCCAGCAAGCGCAATTCTTTCCGAAAGCGACCCGCAAGCAGGGGCAGCGAGTGGTTAATTTTGCTAACCGACCCCGACTCAGTTGTCGGCAAACGCCTTAAAGCTGTCCAGCGCCCAGTCAGCCAACCCCTGGCCTCTTCTCTGGAAGCCTGGATCGTCTGAGTCGCCTTCCCGTAGGGCGAACGTGCTTCCAGGCTAGCCTAGTAAACAGGAGATCCTGCGTTTCGAATCCCAGCGATGCCTTTGGTTGCGCACCACAATACAGCCGAGCTCGTGCTTTACCAAAAAACGGACGGCGAATGGCGACACAGAGGAGCTTGTGGACCGCGGGAGGTTTCGCTTGCAACACTACCCTCTCACCTGCTTTTGGAGGATAGCATCGCAGGCTAACGGGTCCCACCGAGGAGGCGCCGTGGCTTAGCTGGTCAAAGCGCCTGTCTTGTAAACAGGAGATCCTGGGTTCGAATCCCAGCGGTGCCTTTCCACCGGTGGCTGTCTCTGGCCTCGCTGTTGAATGGGGACCCCGGCGACGCTCTGTTTTTGAACCGTGCAAAGACCTGAGGACCTGTCTTTCTGCCCACACAGCGTGGCACTCGGTTGAGCTGGACGGGCACAAATCTTTAAGAAAAGCCCTCAGTGGCCCAGCCTGGCATACCGACGGGCTCTGTGGCGCAATGGATAGCGCATTGGACTTCTAGACTGCCAGATGAGGCCATTCAAAGGTTGTGGGTTCGAGTCCCACCAGAGTCTTGCTTTTTGGCATTTTGTTAAGCCCGTACTGCGCAGTGTTGCTCTCGGACAGCAGAAACCATTTTGAGGCCTCCTGTTCTCAGCGTACATTGATTTAAAAAAAAAATGTCAATCATATTTAAAAGGTAGCAAAACATGCCCAAGATCCAATTCAGTGAGGTATGGCAATCACTGTCTTGCATCAAGTGAAGGCAGCAGGACGTTCGAAGTGTTGATTCATGAATCCTCTAAGCCGCCCTCCCCTCGCCTAGCATGCGGGGTGGAGCCGTGGCTTAGTTGGTTAAAGCGCCTGTCTAGTAAACAGGAGATCCTGGGTTCAAATCCCAGCGGTGCCTTGGGCGGGGTTCCAGCCCAGCAAGCGCAATTCTTTCCGAAAGCGACCCGCAAGCAGGGGCAGCGAGTGGTTAATTTTGCTAACCGACCCCGACTCAGTTGTCGGCAAACGCCTTAAAGCTGTCCAGCGCCCAGTCAGCCAACCCCTGGCCTCTTCTCTGGAAGCCTGGATCGTCTGAGTCGCCTTCCCGTAGGGCGAACGTGCTTCCAGGCTAGCCTAGTAAACAGGAGATCCTGCGTTTCGAATCCCAGCGATGCCTTTGGTTGCGCACCACAATACAGCCAAGCTCGTGCTTTACCAAAAAACGGACGGCGAATGGCGACACAGAGGAGCTTGTGGACCGCGGGAGGTTTCTCTTGCAACACTACCCTCTCACCTGCTTTTGGAGGATAGCATCGCAGGCTAACGGGTCCCACCGAGGAGGCGCCGTGGCTTAGCTGGTCAAAGCGCCTGTCTTGTAAACAGGAGATCCTGGGTTCGAATCCCAGCGGTGCCTTTGGTTGCGCGCCGAGCTCGTGCTTTACCCAAAAACGGACGTTTACACAGAGGAGCTCGAGGACAGCGGGTGGTATCACTTGCTGCACTACCCTCTCACCTGCTTTTGGAGGATAGCATCCCAGGCTATCGAGTCCCACTGAGGAGGCGCCGTGGCTTAGTTGGTTAAAGCTCCTCTCTAGTACACAGGAGATCCTGGGTTCGAATCCCAACGGTGCCTTGGGTGGCGCTCCAGTCCCGTAAGCGTGCCTCCACTGTGCACAGACCTGAGGACCTGTCTTTCTGCCCACGCAACAGGATGTTTGAAGTGTTGATTCATGCATCCTCTAAGTCACTGCCAGATGAGGCCATTCAAAGGTTGTGGGTTCAAGTCCCACCAGAGTCATGGCTTTCTGGTAACTCTCATAATGTGGAGTTTTGCCCTCAGGTAGTAGAAATTTGTAGACATTTTCTTTTAGCCCTCGCTTATGGCCATACCCCACCTGAGGCGCTAGAGAGCGACAGGAAGTGAGTGGCTGCAGTAGGAAGAGATAGGCTCTTCCACGGTGCTTGTTGTTTTTTTTATATTACGACTTTATTTTGTGCTTTGAGGAGTTTTTTTTTTGTTTGTTTATTTTTTGAAGAAGTTTATTAAATGGCGGATTTACTGGAAAAAAGAAAAGGACTGCTATCACGGAAAGAGAAGGAGGTCGGAGATGAAGAAATGAATCCAAATACAGTTGAAGGGAATATACAAGAAGAAAATACTGGAGAAAATACTGATGAAACTTGGGCTATGGTTGTTTCAAGGAGAAAACAGCAAGCAAAAACAATGGAACTAGAAGGAAAGAGAGATCTGCAAACAAACAAAGTTGCTGAACTTACAAAAGGAGGTGAGCAAAATCAGTCTTTTAACAATCAACGTCAACAAATGATAAACAGATTAATTAAAAAAACACAATATCAAAGAGAATACAAGAAAGAAGCTACAGTTACATTAAATGTGATGGACACCGAGAGCACAACAATTATAATGATAATTAAAGCAGTAGAAGATAAAGTGGGAATTGGCAAACTTATTGGGCTTCGAAGGAAAACAAACAATGACTTTGAAATGACAATGGAAAATGAGATGGACTGTGAAGTGATGTTGGATGGAATTGTGATAAATGGTCAGAAATGTGAAATCAGAAAATTGTGTGCAACTGAAAGAATGGTCTCCTTTTTAAATTTGCCCAGTTACATAGAGGATGAGGAAATCATTCAAAAATTGAACAGTTGGGGTGTAACTCCCATTCTTCCTGTGAGAAGGAGATATCACCCAGGAACAACAGTGGCAGACGGAACATGCTTTTTGAGAGTAAAGTTCCCAAAGGAGGTGGCATCTTTACCATACACAACAAAATTTATGACTGAGGAAGGAGTTCAGTATTTCAGAGTGATCCACGATAATCAACGGAAAACATGCAGGATCTGCACAAGTACTGAGCATGAGCTAAAGGACTGCCCTCAATTTCTCTGCAGGAATTGCCTGGAGCAGGGGCATTATGCGCGGGACTGTACAGCTCCGTGGTGCCAAGGCTGCAACAGGGCAATGATAAGGTGCAGATGTGAGACGGACGATGAGGAAAATAAAGAAATGGATATGGAGATACAGGAAGAGATGGGAGGCACTCAAACTGAAACATCAAATCAAATATTAGAACAGACTGAAGGAGGAGATGACAAACAAACTCATGTAGAAGAGGAGGAGTATAACCTAGAGGAGAATGCAGTAAGGAGTGGGACTAAAGCATGTGAAATGGAGATGGACAAGGAGCCTGAGGAGAACAATAAGGTGGACTACCAAAAGACACATGGAAAAGAGAGAACTGATGACAATGAAACAAAACCGCAGTATGAGGTAAGAGAAACAGGAAATGGGGAGAAGAGCATTGAAACAGAAGTCAAGATAAAGGAAAGACTGAACAAAGGTTTAAAAACAAGAGTAAAAAGTGTTATAGACATTGAAAAGGTACTTAAGAAACAGAAAATAAGAAGAGAAGAGCGTAATGAAATGATGGAAAAGAGAAGAGCTGAAATGAGTGGTTCCACATTTGTAGCTTCGGGAGAAACTGAATTAGATTGATGAGTAGTTGTTTGTACACTCAACTCTTTCTTTTAATGAGTTCTTTATGGATTGCATCTCTGAATGCAAGAGGACTATCGAAACCTGAGAAATTTCAGAGATTGGTGTATTTGATTAAGGACTGTGATGTGTTATGTTTACAAGAAACTTTCTGGAATCAAGAGGTTGTGGAAGGTATGAAAAAGATCTGGGACGGAGAAATTTACTTTAACAATGATCAGAGTAAAAAAAGGGGAGTTGCGATACTAATTAGAAGGGGTGTGAGTAAAGAAATAAATGAAATATATTCTGACAAGAAGGGGAGAATAATGGCAGTAAAATTAATAAAGATGGATAAAGAAATAATAATATGTAACATACATGCACCAAACGAAGAGGGACAAAAGATAATTTTTTATAGGAATTTGAATGTATTAATTGAAGGATGGCAAAATGTTTTTTGTTGGGTGATTTTAATACTGTATTAGAAAGAGTAGATGTTAGTGATTGTATGGTGTTTAGGAGGGATGGAGGAAGAAATGAATTATTTGAACTGATTAAAAAATATAACTTAATAGATGTTTGGAGAAAAAGAAATAGAGCTAAAAGGGAATTTTCAAGACAACAAATAGTAAACAAAGTTTTAAAGCAAAGCAGAATTGATTTGTTGTTGAGCGGTAAAGAGATAGAAAACTACGTTATGAAAATTTATTATAAGCCATACAGTGAAAGTGATCATGATTTTTTGCATGTAAGAATTGACTTAAGTAATGTGGAGAGGGGTCCTGGAGTTTGGCTATTAAGTCTTTGGTTCTTTTAATTGTGATGATTTGGCTCACATTTAACAAAAACCCACCAATTCACAACAAATCTCAACAAATTAGAATATGGTGACATGTAAATCAGCTAATAAACTCAAAACACCCACAAAGGTTTCCTGAGCCTTCAAAACGATCTCTCAGTTTGGTTCATTAGGCTACACAATCATGGGGAACACTGCTGATCTGATAGTTGTCCAGAAGACAATCATTGACACCCTTCACAAGGAGGGCAAGCCACAAACATTCATTGCCAAAAGAGCTGGCTGTTCACAGAGTGCTGTATCCAAGCATGTTCACAGAAAGTTGAGTGGAAGGAAAAAGTGTAGAAGAAAAAGATGAACAACCAACCGAGAGAACACCAGCCTTGAGAGGCTTGTCAAGCAAAATCGATTCAAGAACCCACTGTGTTTTTTGAATCACACGTCAAACTCTGCCTTCATCATTTTCAGCACTTCCACAGACTTTTCAACTGGAAATGGGGCCACTGGTTTCTCAGCTGAAAAACTTTGGGAAACTGGGAGATGAGTGAAGTCCTGCTTTCGCACCTGTCCCACAAGCAGTGCAAGTTTCACCTTAAATGCTATTGAGTCATTTTGTCATTGCTCGGAATTTTCTAGCTGCCTCGCGCATCACCTGTTCGATTGTGATGACACAGTATGTTAAATGTACCAATCTGTAGGTGAATTTAACAAATAATTAGGCTATATGATAATAACTGAGGGAAATTTTTGTTAGATTAGATTAAGCCAACCTTTATAATCAAATACCGATATGATAAAAGTAAAACATATATTTACAACTTCTAATTTTCATTTTTCATTTTCAAAATATGTCTCTGGCATTGTTCAGAGGGCCGGTCCAAATGTGGGGGTGGGCCGCATTCGGCCCGCGGGCCTTAGTTTGGGGACCCCTGCTATAAACCATTACTGTTCATTTGATTGGAGAGAATACAGCTCCGCTCCTCTTTTGTCAATGACTGTGTCACACCCTCCACCAAACACAACACACTACACCACACCCAGCATTTAGGACGCTAAAGGGGCCTCCTGTATCCACCAACCAGCCAAATAATTTGGCGGCCCTAGAATTTATTTCTGGTCCCTAGTGCTTCCTCGTAAGTGGGAAGAAAACTTTTACTAGAGTGAGTGTTTAAGAGAGAAATCTGAGACTTAAATCTGCACAAGAGTCATTCAGAAGCTTCAATTGAAGATCAAAGATTTCAAACATTCTTTTTTATGCTAATGACTCTGTCATTGTGACATCATACTGTGTATTTCAATCTGGCAGTGTGTTCTTCATGAGCAGTAGTAATTTGTCTCGGACACCACAAATTGAACTCATTACTAGGCCCCCTTGCATTGCTATAGTGCACTAAATGCTGGATGTGGTGTAGTGTGTTGTGGTTGACGGGGGGTGTGACAGTGATTAATAAAATTGCTCCAATACTTGAACACGCTGATGTCACAATACTGTGCTGGGAGGAACGACGGAGACGTAGATCAAAGGAACAGAGTTTATTATAGTCCAAAGACACAGGGTAATCCACACAAGGAAATAGGGAAGACAGATGTATTTGGACAATAGAGACCCAACAGAGACAGAATGCACAGACTTTGATTCTAATATATGGGGTAACTGGGGAACACGGGTGCATAGAATGACTAACTGGACTAAAGGAAAGGAACGCAACCAAAAAAGGGCACACAGAAACAAAAACAGGTCCATATTCCTGGCATATCGTCCCCCTTCTGGAAGGCGCATCCTTGCACTGATGGAACAACAGAAGGAGAAGAATGGACATCCAGGAGGAGGATGACGAACAGAGTCCAAGGTGGAGATGACGGAGGGAGGAGCCTGTCTCTGTATGTCCTCGTGTCTCCTTCCCTTTCTCAGGGAACAAGGGTTGTAGTTATAATCCGAAACGGTGATGTTAAAAATGCTAACAATGTCCTTTATTGTGCTTCAACCAAAAAACTGCACTTCCTGTGAGATCTCTTTTCAATTCATGATATACAAATGTGAAGTTCTTACACTGTAGACAGAGCAAACGCATTGTCCATAATCCATATTATTCCTTGCGCTTTTGTGCATTACCGAGTCAACTAGCTATATTGTGTTGGGCTGAGCTTAAAGTGTACAATGGACAAAACATAATGAGAAACATAATTAGAATGTTCCATTCTATACATTTAGTTTGAAACTCTTTCTACACTAAGGGGATCTGTTAGGCTTCTCTCGATTGTGAATTTTCATATGCCTGTCAAGGCTTCCTTTTTGACTGAAACAGTTTCCACACTGTTTGCATGTGTGAGGCCTCTCTCCAGTATGAACTAACATGTGCTTGTTAAGGGCTCCTTTTTCATTGAAACTCTTTCCACACTGTTGGCATGAGTAAGGCTTCTCTCCAGTGTGGACTCTCATGTGAATGTTAAGGCTTCCTTTTAGTTTAAAACTCTTTCCACACCATTGGCAGGTAAAAGGGCTCTCCATGGTGTGAATTTTCTGGTGGACTTCAAGGTTTCCACTTTGATTGAAACACTTTCCACACTGTTTGCAGGTGTAAGGCTTCTCTCCAGTGTGAATTCTCATGTGTGTGTTAAGGTGTGCTTTTTGAGTGAAACTCTTTCCACACTGTTGGCAGGTAAAAGGGTTCTCTCCAGTGTGAATTCTCATGTGTGTGTTAAGGTGTGCTTTTTGAGTGAAACTCTTTCCACCCTGTTGGCAGGTGTACGGCTTCTCTCCAGTGTGAATACTCATATGTGTTTTAAGGCTTCCTTTTTGAGTGAAATTGTTTCCACACTGAACGCAAGAAAAATAGCTCCTAGTTCCTGTATTTTGACCTCTTTTTTGTTTATAAGTCTTTTCAGACTGTAAGGAACAAAAAACCTGATCTTTCTCTTCAGATTCATTCAGATCTTCTCTCTCCTCTTTCAGCGTTGTTAGGTCTAAGGTGGAAAAAAAGGAATACAAGTTAACCCCAGTTTAGTGGCACAAAACAATTAACATCAAAAGATGTAGATATGTAATGCACGTATGTTAGATCCTATACCACGGTGTCCAAACCTGATCCTGCTCAGCCAGTACCCTACAGAGTTTAGGCTGGCCATTATACAATTAATAATAAAAAAAAATCTAGAAAATTTAATGACAGAGTTTAGGATCTATATATATATATCTATAGACTGATCTCAATGTTTCTGTACCATTTTTGTCTCCTAGGGAATAAAATGCAACAAATTTAGAGAGTTTATTTATTTAATTTAAATCACCTTTAAAACAACAAGTGTTTACTAAAGTGCTGTACAAGCATACTAAATTTAAAACAATAAACACATACAGTGGTGTGGAAAAGTGTTGGCCCCCTTCCTGATTTTATTTATTTATTTATTTTTTCATGTGTCAGACTTTAATGTTTCAGATCATCAAACAAATTTAGATATTAATCAAAGATAACACAACATACAGTTTTGGATGAAGTTTTTTTATCATGAAGGGAAATCCAAACCCACATGGCCCTGTGTGAAAAAGTGTTTGCCCCCTAAACTTAATAACTGTTTGGGCCACCCTTAGCAGCAACAACTGCAATCAATCAGTCCCTCGTCAGAGTATTTTCCCAAAAGTCTTGGGGATCATCAAGACGTGTTCTGGCAAAACTGAGACAAGCCTTTATGTTCTTTTTGCTCAGCAGTGGTTTTTGTCTTGGACCTCTGCCATGCAGGCCATTTTTGCCCAGTCTCTTTCATGCAGTTGTGCAGTTGATTTTGTTGTGGGGTCTTTTGAGACCTCTTGGATGAGTCATCGCTGCGCTCTTGGGGTAATTTTGGTCGGCTGGCCACTCCTGGGAAGGTTCAACACTGTTCCATGTTTTCGCCATTTGTGGATAATGTCTCGCTGGAGTCCCAAGGCAGCGTCGTATTTATGATTTGTTGATTGTGAACAGGTGTGGCAGTATTCAGGCCTGGGTGTAGCTAGAGAAACTGAACTCAGGTGTGATAAAACACAGTTATGTTTTCAACACTTTTCCACACAGGGACATGTGGGATTGGATTTTGTTTTCCCTTCATTAAAAGAACAACACTTTTTCACACCACTGTAAAACAGACAAGAGTCCAACACAATCATAAAAACTTAACACTCATACTGTGTTAAAAGCCAAAGTGTAAAGATGAGTTTTAAGACTAGGTTCCCCCAGTTTTTAACCTTGTGGCGGGAACAACCAAAAGTAAATGCTCGGTGGATCTAAATGCTCTTGTTGGAGTGTATAGCTGTATTAAGTCAGAATATGCTAGTCCATTTAGTGATTTAAACACTAAAACTAAAATCGATTAAAATCAATTCTAAAATGAACAGGAAGCCAATGGAGAGGTGCCAGAATTGGTGTAATATGTTCTCGTTTGTGTGTTCCTGTCAACTTACGAGCAGCAGCATTCTGTACCAACTGCAAATGTGTGAGAGAAGCCTGGTTAATACCTAAACATATGTATAACTCTTTCAAAGTCACTAAAAGATAGAAAAGACTTCACTTTGAATAATTGCCTCAACTGGAAACAACTAGCTTTAATTACTGAATTAACCTTTTTATCCAGTTTTCACTCCATAATAACACCCACATTTTTTACATTGGGCTTCACATATAATCTTAAAATACCAAGATCCAACTGAGAAGAGTCACAAGCACCCCTAGATCCAAATACCACAACTTTTCTTTTCTTCATTAAACTTTAAAACATTTTTAGAGCCAACCAGGTTTAATGTCTTCAAGACAGTCCAACAATGGTGCTTACGACTTTTTATCTTTCTATTTCAAAGGCAGATAAAGCTGAGAATCATCTGCATAAAAATGAAACGAGATGCCAGACTTCCTACAGATGGACCCTAGGGGAAGCAAATATATAGAGAACAAAATAGGCCCAAGAATGGAACCTTGAAAACACTTTTTTTTTCTTTCTCTCTCTCTGTTTTGGCCTTCCATCCACACTGAGACGGCATTTTTATCAAGGAAAACTAATGTCATTAAATTGTTTACTCCAATTTTCCTGTTTTTATGCTAAAAGTGGCATTTTGCTAGTGAAAAGTACTTGCTTTATTTTACTTAAAGTCGGGATAGAATTAAATGAATGCCAAAGCTCAGCATTTTGTTTGTGTACCCCCTCCATCAGTTTGAGAACCATTGGTTTATACTATATTAATATTATTAAAATTATTTTCCTCTTTTTCAATTTTTTTTTGTTTGTTTTCTTGTCAGACTTGCTTTATATTTACAGCTCTGTTTCTCCTATTTTATGCTGTTTTTCTGTATGTCCGACATTGTCTAAAACTATATATATATATATATATATATATATATATATATATATATATTTTATATTTTTTTATTTTATTTTTTTTTTTTCGGCAAATGAAATGATCTTACTAGAGGAAATTGCATGAAAAAGTATTATCCGTTCCATTTGTATAGTCTCAGTGAGCTTTAATAAGGTTTCAGGTATGCACAGAAAGGCAAATGTAACTCTTTCTTACGTTCAAGTGTGGATGAGAAACTTTTGGAAAATGCTCGAAAACGCTTAGCGGCTAGTGTGGATGGAGACATTTTTTAAAACAAAAACACCTTTCCATTGATATCCGGATTAATTTAGATGTAGCTTTACTGTCCACTGGCTGTTTTATTTGCTTATCAAATACTTTAAATGAACAAATGTAGTCAGCATGCAGTAGCCAAATGTGATTACTTACATTTCAAGGTTTGTGCAAATAATTTTCTTAAATACTTTTGCATAATTGGCTAAAGTGCTATCAATGGTTTTAATATTAGAAGCAGATATTGGGTTTAATATTACTGAAAAATGTTTAAGGCTTATTTCCATATTATTGTTACAACATAAATGCATGATCTCATAATAACAAATGTTCAGTGTGAACGCAGGATATTGAAGGCAGGGTTAGTATTTGTCATGTGATCTCAACACTTCTGTCAAATGTCTTAACATTTCTACGCTCCGGTGACATTGTTCATAAATATCATTCCTTTCTGAAGTGAATTCAGCTTTCAGAATAAAAACCAACCTGTTTGTTCCTCAGTATCTTCATGTTTGACTCTGAATGCTTCTTCAGTCTTCAAGTCTTCAATCTCCTCTTTAATAAACACCATCTTTGTTTGTTCTTTAGTTTCTTCATGTTTGACTCTGAATGTTTCTTCGATCTTCATGTCTTCACTCTCCTCTTTAATAAACACCATCTTTATAATAGTGTGTCACATGGATCTCTGATGTTTCTCCAGGAGTTTTTCTGTGTGTTTGAACACTTTGTCCTGTTTAAGATGAGAATAATTAAAGATAAAATGAATGCAAACTAAACACACTCTGTGTGCGTCTTAATTAGTTCAGTTGTCAGAGTGAGAGCTACAGTAAGAGATTTGATAATAACTATACACAAGTTAAACATATCGTTCATATTTAGGTAGGCTAGTTTTAACTTGTATTTGGTATTTAATTATTTGTACATCATATCTAATATATTACACTTTAATGAAATCATTCTCGGTTATGATTCACTCGTTTGTGTTTGTTGTTGTCGTTTGTAGTCCTCGTGCCGCTGAATCGAATCACTGAATCATTTCACAAATGATTTGATTCAAATCATTCGGATTCTCAGTTTCTCTCATCACTTATCATCACACGATTGATTCATGATAGAGAGAGAGAAATGAGACGCACATTCTCTGTTACTAAAGGCTAACGCTTTAACTAACAATAAATAAAGCATTACAATGTTTATATTTAAAAATGATGCATTTCTTTTACGTAACTTGTAAAAAAACGCTTTAATTCATTTATTTAAAAACTTTAAAACCACGAACCTTTCTTCAGGTGAATCACAACAGATGAGGAGCGCGGCGAATCTTAATGACGTCACAGCACCAGAGCAAAATAAAAGTCCTATTCGTTCACTTCTCTCTCACTGAAGTCTGACTCGATGTCTTCTTAGGAATTAATAAGTGTACAGCTCAGACTGCCTCACCTGCATCGATTGCATCTAAAATACTTAGCAGCAAAGCATATTCAATGCTATGAAAACACTGTAATTTGCCCAACACAACTTTTTCTAGTACATTGAAGATTAAAAGAAACAGAAATAAGCAAATAGTTATTCAAAATAGACACGTCTAAGTAATAATTACTGTAAAATATAATTATTCGTTAAATATAAAATATAGTTTTGGGTCTACATTTAATCATAGCCTAAGAAAAAAGCATATAGATAAATACATTTTTTAAGCTGAATACATTTTGCTAGATGTCTGTATGAATACAAATGTGAAATCATGGTAAGTGTCACCTTTTGTCTTTATTGATGCTTCTGCTTCATTTCTTTAATTGGTGTCTTTGTTCTTGCTGATTAATACCTGAGTTAAATGTGAAAGCAGTGTCTGAAGGTCAGACTTTCCCTGATCTCTGTGATAATGAGTGTTATTATGCTGATTGTATTAGAGTTGCTGAAAATCTGGGCAAATTCCTGTAAATACTGTAAATCAATAACCTCAATGTACTGTTTTATTCCAACAGCAAACAAGGAAATGTTTTGAAAGAAAAAAATATATGTATTTTTGTGTGTCATACATATTCAAATGTATTGCAATACTTTAAAAAGTATGTGTAATAGGTAGACCATAAAACTAAACAAATATAGTGTAAATATCTCTGAATTGAAGGAACATATGTTAGTAAAAATGGAGATATATGGTGAGTTTGAAACATTTACATTTACATTTACATTTATTCATTTAGCCGACGCTTTTATCCAAAGCGACTTACAATTGGGAATACAACAAGTGATTCATCCTAAGGAGGCAGATCAACATAGGAAGTGTTCAAAAATACCATATATCAGGCGTTGTTAGAAGAGTGCAGGCTAGAAGGAGAAGATCAAGAAAGAGAGGAAAAACAGGCTAGAAGGGAGGATTTTTTTTTTTTTTTTATTGAGTCAGATAGTGTCGAAAAAGATGGGTTTTCAGCAGTCGTTTGAAAGCTGTTAAGGAGTCTGCATTCCGGATAGGGGTGGGAAGATCATTCCACCAGGCAGGGACATTGAACGAGAATGTTCTGGACAGTGATTTAATACCTCTCTGTGGTGGTACAATGAGGCGTCTTTCACTAGAGGATCTCAGACTTCTGGAAGGAGTGTAGATGTGTAGTAGTGAATGGAGGTAGGCAGGTGATGATCCGGTGGCTGTCCTATATGCCAGCATCAGTGTCTTGAATTTGATGCGTGCTGTAACCGGTAGCCAGTGCAGGGATATGAAGAGAGGTGTGACATGGGCCTTTTTGGGCTCGTTGAAGACCAGTCGTGCTGCTGCATTCTGAATCATTTGTAGAGGCTTGATTGTACATGCTGGAAGACCAGCTAAAAGAGCATTGCAGTAGTCCAGCCTGGAAATGACCAGGGCCTGGACGAGGAGTTGTGTAGCATGCTCTGTTAGGAAGGGCCTGATCTTTCTGATGTTGTACAATGCAAACCTGCAAGATCGAGCGGTCTTAGCAATGTGATCTTTGAAAGTCAGTTGGTTGTCAAAGATAACACCCAGATTTCTGGCTGAAGTTGATGGGGTAATTGTTGATGAACCTAACTGGATGGAGAAGTCATGCTGTAGAGATGGAGTGGCAGGAAAGATAAGGAGTTCCGTCTTTGTTAGATTGAGCTGTAGATGGTGCTCCTTCATCCATGCAGAGATATCCGCCAGGCAACCTGAGATCCGTGCAGCTACCGATGGATCGTCTGGTTTGAAAGAAAGATAGAGCTGTGTGTCATCAGCATAGCAATGGTAGGAGAAGCCATGTGCCTGTATGATGGGGCCCAGAGATGTAGTGTATATGGAGAAAAGGAGAGGTCCAAGAACTGAACCCTGAGGAACCCCAGTGACCAGTTGATGAGTTTTGGATACCTCGCCTCCCCAGGCCACTCTGAAAGACCTACCAGAGAGGTAGGATTTGAACCAGCGAAGTGAAGTCCCTGTAATACCCAGCATTGAGAGGGTGGACAGGAGGATCTGGTGATTCACAGTGTCAAAAGCTGCAGATAGGTCCAGCAAGATGAGTACCGATGATTTGGACTCAGCTTTTGCCGTCCGCAAGGCTTCAGTGACAGACAGTAGCGCAGTCTCAGTTGAATGGCCGCTTCTGAACCCTGATTGGTTAGAGTCCAGTAGATTGTTCTGTGAGAGGAATAAGGATAGCTGGTTGAAAACAGCCCGTTCCAGTGTTTTTGCTATGAATGGAAGGAGGGAGACAGATCTGTAGTTGTCTATGAGTGAAGAGTTAAGTGTAGGTTTTTTGAGCAGTGGGGTTACCCGGGCCTGCTTAAATGTAGTAGGAAAAGTGCCTGTGAGAAGAGATGTGTTGATGATGTGTGTGAGCGCCGGTAGGATTGTAGGGGAGATTGCTTGGAGAAGGTGTGAGGGGATAGGATCTAAAGGACATGTCGTCGGATGGCTGGAGAGGAAAAGTTTGGTTACTTCTGCCTCCGAGCAAGGACAGAAGGAGAAGTGGGGGGTTCCAGCCGTGATTGTGGTCAATTTTCGTTCCTGTATGTGTGGAGCTGAGAACTTATTATTGATCGATGTAGTTTTGTCTGTAAAAAATGTGGCGAAATCATCAGCTGTTATAGAAGTTGTGGGAGGTGGTGGAGGGGGACAAAGCAGTGTATTAAATGTTTTGAAAAGGTTGCGTGCGTCCGGGGAATTGTTGATCCTGTTGTGGAAGTATGAAGATTTGGCTGTATGTACTTGGGTAGCGAAAGATGAGAGCATAGACCGATACTTACTGAGGTCGGATGGATCCTTAGATTTGTGCCATTTTCTCTCAGCTGCCCTAAGTTTGGAACGATGCTCACGAAGAACATCGGATAACCAAGGGGTTGTCGGAGCAGATCGTGCTGGCCTGGAGGAGAGAGGGCATATAACATCTAGACAGGAGGTAAGAGTGGAGCATAAGGTGTCAGTTGCTGCATTAGTGTCCAGGGATGAGAAGTGAGTAGGAGAGGGAAGGGAGGAGGATACTAAAGAAGAAAGATGGGAGTGTGAGAGAGAGCGTAGGTTTCTTCTAAAAGTAACAGGTAGAGGGGTTGGGAGTGCACAAGTAGCAAGATGTAGGTCAAATGTAATGAAGAAGTGGTCAGAGATGTGTAGGGGTTTGACCACAATGTTGTCTGAAATACAATTTCGCATGTAAATGAGATCAAGTTGGTTGCCAGATTTATGAGTGCATGTAGTGATAACACGTTGTAGATCAAATGAAGCTAGAAGTGAATTGAAGTCAGCAGCATAGGGTTTGTCAAGGTGAATGTTGAGGTCCCCAAAGACTAGAAGTGGGCTGCCATCCTCTGGAAACGAGGACAGCAGCCCATCCAGCTCTTCTAAGAAGATGCCAAGTTGAGTAGGAGGGCGGTAGATTACCACAATGTGGAGTTCGATAGGAGATGTTACAGTGATTGTATGAGATTCAAATGAACTATAATTGCATAGAGGAGAATGGGTTGAGTATTTCCAGTTGTTAGAAATAAGAAGTCCCGTCCCCCCGCCCCTTCCAGTCTGACGAGGGGTGTGAGAGAAGGAAAAGTTATTAGAAAGAGCAGCTGGGGTTGCAGAGTCTTCTGGACGAATCCAGGTCTCAGTCAAGCCTAGAATGCTCAAACCAGATTGCACAGAAAATGCTGAAATGAAGTCAGTTTTGTTGACAGCTGACTGACAGTTCCAGAGTCCAACCGTGAAAGAGAAAGGTTCAGTGGAAGAAGTGTCGATAGGACGCAGGTTAGATATATTGCGTCGGCGTGTGCGTGTGATATTAGTGCGGTGTGAAGAGACCACCGGAATGAGTTGGAAACACATGATAGAGGAGGACAGAAAGAAGAGTGAAATAAAGGAGAGGAGTACTTAAGTGCGTTGTCGGTGTCGTTGCTCGGCTAAGTCGTGCAGGAAAAGTCGCAAGTCTTTACTCTCGTCGGTCTTCACGCGAGGAGGCTGAACGCTTCCGCTGACGCTTCAGAGTCAGCTGTTCTGACGCAGTTAAATAGACAACCAAACAGTGCTTCAATGATAAAAGCTAGGGACGCCTCCTAGGCTCAGTCAGCCGCAAATGTCTCGCCCGCACGCAAAATGGCTCAATCGAAACTCAAAAAGCAACAGCTTCGCACTTGTAATAGCTCCAGAAGGGAACGATATGACAAAAACAAAAGCTTCCCTTGGCCGTACGCTCAGTTATCAATTTTAATGATTGCAATAAAAACTAGAATTTAAAGCAAAAACAATCGCAGGACAAATAACAGAAGAACACTCTTTTTCTAACAGTGAATAGATGTAAATACAACAAACGAATAACTAAATAGAACAACGGAGTACTTTGAGAAGCAGCTCAAAATTAATATTAACGAATAAGTGAATAGAAACTACAGAGTGCGTTTTAGAAGCAGCTCAAATTTAATATTAACCAATAAGTAAATAGAAACTACAGAGTGCGTTTTTAGAAGCAGCTCAAATTTAATATTAACCAATAAGTGAATAGAAACTACAGAGTGCGTTTTAGAAGCAGCTCAAATTTAATATTAACCAATAAGTGAATAGAAACTACAGAGTGCGTTTTAGAAGCAGCTCAAATTTAATATTAACCAATAAGTAAATAGAAACTACAGAGTGCGTTTTTAGAAGCAGCTCAAATTTAATATTAACGAATAAGTGAATAGAAACTACAGAGTGCGTTTTAGAAGCAGCTCAAATTTAATATTAACCAATAAGTAAATAGAAACTACAGAGTGCGTTTTTAGAAGCAGCTCAAATTTAATATTAACCAATAAGTAAATAGAAACTACAGAGTGCGTTTTAGAAGCAGCTCAAATTTAATATTAACCAATAAGTGAATAGAAACTACAGAGTGCGTTTTAGAAGCAGCTCAAATTTAATATTAACCAATAAGTAAATAGAAACTACAGAGTGCGTTTTAGAAGCAGCTCAAATTTAATATTAACCAATAAGTAAATAGAAACTACAGAGTGCTTAAGAGAACAGCGGCTTAAAATTAATACTTAGGAATAAGTAATTAAACAGAAACGACAAAGTGCTTTTAGCAGCAACTCTAAGTAACGACCGCCTAGCGAAATAGTATTAAAGTAGACACTTACGCGCCGTTGTTCTTTCTCGTCTGAGGACTGAACTCACTGAAACCCCATCCAACAAAGTTTCATGTGAACACCTGACAACTGGACAACATTTAGTGTTATGAATGTGTTTATTTATTCATTGAAAACTACTGCAGTAACACAACATTTAAGACATGTCAGAATTACCTGGAGTGCTTGTTATTTAACACATATTAGATATTGCTGACACTTTCTAGACAATTTAATACAATGATGAAAGACTATTTGTAGCCAAGTTTGATTATCTATTACTTCCCCATATTTAGATTCAGAAAATGCAGCACTAAACCAACAATAAAGTCATGACTGTAATATATGGATGTCTATTTTTGGTTTGGTAGTCGTCACATCCACTGCTGCTCTGAGCTCTGGATCAGCTGCTGTCCGTGGTGCTGAACATCATACAAGACAAATCAAGAGTCAAGTCAGGACCAGCTTCAGTTCTGTGAGTTTATTATGCTTTGTAAACCAGCGATTCTGTCATAATTTTAAGGAAATGTATGCTCTTCATTAGTTTCTATGTTCATATGTTTAATTTTTTGACAAATAGATCAACTCTATATGTTAGAAATAAGGTTTATAGTAGGTGTAACAAGGATTGACAACTATTATTAAAATAAAGTGACACCTGCTGATGATGATTGATTGCTTATTCTACATAATAGGATATCTAGGTCACATCAGGTCATGGTACTATACAAACTGACAACTTTTATTATGACTTTGAGGCCTGTTGACAGCTTATGTTCAAGTTTTACAGGTATTAATGGCAGCATTGCCTCTTAGCGTTCTGAATGATTAGCTCTTTAGACATGGGGATAAAGGTGCTTTAAAAAAGCAGCAGCAAAAAATAATGACTATGAATGAGTCAGAAAAAGAGAAAGGACATATTTAAATTTTTATTAATAAACTGTGTTTTCCAAGTCAGTGTCAGCCAGTGCTGACTCACCATCTCCACAGAACAGTGACGTGCCTTTAGAGAGAAATGTACCTTTGATTAAGATAAACCAGATTGAAGTTGTGAACATTTAGATTTCCTACCTGATAATAAACTGTTATTATCCCCAGAGACAGATCTGTCCATCATGGACAATTTACCGACTAATAAAACTGCTTTGTGACTAACATTCAACATTTAATAAATCAACCAAAAAAAAAAAAAACATGTCAGAGGTATTCAGAGTTGCTGTCTAATTGAGTGCTGAAAGTCTGTACCACATATAATATGTGAGACTCTCTGTCTAACCTGGCAAGGTCTAGTAAATGTGTTCAGTTGGGGTTGGAGCTAAACTTTGCAGGACACCGGCCCTCTATGACCGAGTTTGGGCACCCCTGACCTAAAGGTGTGTTTGATATTGAATTTTAAAGCTCACTAATCAAATTAAAAAAACGAGTATTCATACTTTTATTTCCAATTCATGTAATACACACATTTACGTCATGCATAAATTAATTTATAGTATACATTAATCCAATTTCCATGTCCCAGCAGGCACACAATGTCATTAGACATTTGGTTCAATTTTGGTTACAACGTAGTGCATTCCATTGTCAGTTATACATCTAATATCAGTTTGGATGTTTTTAGGTCGTGTTGTAAAGTAAGCAAGTTCCAACATCCATTTGACGTCAAATACTGACATTTAGTCACAAATTACTGTCACCAAATTCCAACATTTTCTAGACAGCATAATAAGAACCAAAACCAACAAATTCGCAAAATAATATATCCTACAAGACCTTGAGGTGGTGATGAACATGCAAGTAGAAAATATGACACAGTAGGGGAAGAGTGGGGTAAGATGAGCCATTTTTTACTGCAAAAAAAGCAGGAGTACAATGAAAGTATCTAAAGTAATTTTCAGGATGTTTCCTATCAATTCGAATGATCAAAATGTATCTAAAACAAAGGGTTCTCTGTGTTCCTGTGGCTCAAACCCAACCAAATTTTGAATTTCAGTCTTTAATTGTTTGCATTTCTGAAACAATATGTTGAAAACTGTTGTGAATTTGTCTCAGAAACCAGGAGGCGTTTGGATATCTTGAAGCAGAAGTTTCTCTTTATTGAGATCCTAGCTGTTCGTTGCCGCAGTCATCAAAGTTCGTCTGATTAATGTCAGATACAGTACAGTTTAAATACATTTCCAAGGGGAAGGGATATATAGAGGTGGAGTCAGCGATCGCCGCCACGTCTGGATCAGAGACAGCGGTCACTTCCGAGTCAGGAACAGAGAGCGCAGTTGCCTCCGCGTCAGGAACAGTGAGCGCAGTAGCCTCCGCGTCAGGAAGAGAGAGCGCGGTCACCTCCGCGTCAGGAAGAGAGAGCGCGGTCGCCTCCGCGTCAGAAACAGAGAGCGCGGTCGTCTCCGCGTCAGGAAGAGAGAGCGCGGTCGCCTCCGCGTCAGGAACAGAGAGCGCCGCCGCCTCTGCGTCAGGAACAGAGAGCGCAGCCGCCTCCGTGTCAGGAACAGAGACAGCGGCCACCGCCGCGTCAGGAACAGAGACAGCGATCGCCGCCACGTCAGGAACAGAGACAGCGGTCGCCTCCGCGTCAGGAACAGAGACAGCGATCGCCGCCACGTCAGGAACAGAGACAGCGGTCGCCTCCGCGTCAGGAACAGAGACAGCGATCGCCGCCACGTCAGGAACAGAGACGGCGGTTACTTCTGCGTCAGGAACAGAGATAGCGATCGCCGCCACGTCAGGAACAGAGAGCGCAGTCGCTTCCGCGTCAGGAACAGAGAGCGCTGTCTCCTCCGTGTCAGGAAGAGAGAGCACAGTCGCCTCCGCGTCAGGAACAGAGAGCGCGGTCTCCTCCGCGTCAGGAACAGAGAGCGCAGTCACCTCCGCGTCAGGAACAGAGAGCGCAGTCGCCTCCGCGTCAGGAACAGAGAGCGCTGTCTCCTCCGTGTCAGGAAGAGAGAGCACAGTCGCCTCCGCGTCAGGAACAGAGCGCAGTCGCCTCCGCGTCAGGAACAGAGAGCGCTGTCGCCTCCGCGTCAGGAACAGAGAGCGCGGTCGCCTCCGCGTCAGGAACAGAGAGCGCTGTCTCCTCCGCGTCAGGAACAGAGAGCGCGGTCGCCTCCGCGTCAGGAACAGAGAGCGCGGTCGCCTCCGCGTCAGGAACAGAGAGCGCGGTCGCCTCCGCGTCAGGAAGAGAGAGCGCGGTCGCCTCCGCGTCAGGAACAGAGAGCGCAGTCGCCTCCGCGTCAGGAAGAGAGAGCACAGTCGCTTCCGCGTCAGGAAGAGAGAGCGCAGACGCCTCCGCGTCAGGAAGAGAGAGCGCGGTCGCCTCCGCGTCAGGAAGAGAGAGCGCGGTCGCCTCCGCGTCAGGAAGAGAGAATGCTGTCGCCTCCGCGTCAGGAAGAGAGAGCGCTGTCGCCTCCGCGTCAGGAACAGAGAGCGCGGTCGCCTCCGCGTCAGGAACAGAGAGCGCGGTCGCCTCCGCGTCAGGAAGAGAGAGCGCAGTCGCCTCCGCGTCAGGAACAGAGAGCGCAGTCGCCTCCGCGTCAGGAACAGAGAGCGCGGTCGCCTCCGCGTCAGGAAGAGAGAGCACAGTCGCTTCCACGTCAGGAACAGAGAGCGCGGTCGCCTCCGCGTCAGGAACAGAGAGCGCAGTCGCCTCCGCGTCAGGAAGAGAGAGCACAGTCGCTTCCACGTCAGGAAGAGAGAGCGCAGACGCCTCCGCGTCAGGAAGAGAGAGCGCGGTCACCTCCGCGTCAGGAAGAGAGAGCGCGGTCGCCTCCGCGTCAGGAAGAGAGAGCGTGGTCTCTTACGTTTTTCATGAATGTCCAATACACTATATAGTCATTGATCCAGTGAAGTGGAACTAGAATTTGGTAGCACACACTGTGTGGTTACCTTCCCAATGTGAAGCACATCTATTTGGTCCTGTGCTTCTGTGGTGAGGGCGCCTAGCTTTCAAGGTCTACAATCCTCAAAAACCAATCGAATATGGAATAAAATCCTACATCTTGTGTGATTCTGAAACAGGGTACTGTTTAAAAAACATGAAGTCCTATTGTGAAGAAAGTGCTGCCCTGAAAGACATGGTTGTCTCTTTTTTATATAGCCTAGCCTAGCAGGTCATGGTAAAGGATTATGTATGGTTCATTTTTACAACTCTACCACTGTGTAAACATCTACTTGATTTGAAAAACCCAATTCTGTGGTTGGAGTATGGCAGAGGCCACCAAGAAAAGAAATGCAAAGCAAAACCAGCATGCATTGTGGAATACAATAATGCAATGAATGGAGATAACAAATTAGATCAAAACATTGGGTACTACCCTTTTGTCAGGAAGTCACACAAATGGACAAAGAAATTTGACATTTCTGTTGCAGATCAGTTGGTCAATGCTTTTGTCATTTACAAAGCAAAAAACTCACAAGATAATTGTAAAACTCTCCTCTCTTTCATCCACTATTATAAAATCATGGAGCAGCCAAGAACAGGCTGGTGGTGGTGGTGAAGAAATAGATGACCCTTCAACTGAAAACACTCCTAGAGCACCATACAACACTGACCCTAGAAATAGGGTGAATTACCCTTTTTTTTTTTTTTTAACCTTTTTGGTCCGATTGCGTCTAGTTCCTAAAAGCAACACTTGACAAGAAGATGCAGTGTTTGTGCACATAAATGGTTTGCGAAGTGAGACCTCACTCTCTTTTGAAAGCCCCCTTATATTCTGGTAATTGTTACAGTTTACCACTCAAAGATAAAAATACAGTGCCTAATATTTATTCACCAAATTATAATTTTATACAATTTTTGTTTATTTAATTTTGAAGATTTCTTTTATCAAAGAATATGACATCTGAATGTATTTTATTTGAAAAATAACTTTGATAAAAATGCATTTTTATCATATTTTTGTCCAAAATGTGTTTCTGATGAAACCTATCTGCATTCAAGTGCTGAAAAAATGTGAACACATGGAGATAAATATATTTTTTTTTATTTTTTAAAAGACGTAGCCTAGTTACATGACTTAAGACTCAACTCAGACTCATGACCAAAGACTCAAGACTTGACTCAGACTCCAGCGATAAAGACTTCAGACTTGACTCAGACTCTGGCAGGATCTCATGTTGACTCTTAATGTTTCTAGGATTACTGAAACTTCTTCCACTCTATTTGCAGTTTAAAGACTTCTCTCTAGTGTGAACTCTCATGTGGACTGTAAGGTTTCCAGGATGACTGAAACGGTTTCCACACTGACAGCATGTGAAAGACCTCTCTTCTGTGTGAATATTCATGTGGGATTTAAGGTTTCCTTTTCGAGCGAAACTCTTTCCACACTGTTGGCAAATGAAAGGCTTCTCTCCAGTGTGAATTTGCACGTGACTTGTAAGGTGTCCTTTTTGAATAAACATCTTCCCACAATGTTGGCAGAGGAAAGGCTTCTCTTTTGTGTGAATATTAATGTGAGTTTTAAGGGCTCGTTGTTGTTTGAAACTCTTTCCACACTGAAAGCAAGTGAAATTACTCCTAGTTCCTGTCTTTTGAGCTCTTTTTTGTGTAGAAGTCTTCGCAGACTGTAAGGAACAAAAAGATTTTTCTCCAGTTATGAAATCATGAAGTGTCTCATTCTGATCTTTCTCTTCAGTTTCATTCAGTACGTCCCTCTCCATTTTCAGTGCTTTTAGGTCTAAGGTGGAAAAACAAATAAATAAAAGTAAACCACAGTTTAATGGCACAAAACAATTAAAAATAAACACAACTGAATATACGTCATATGTAATGCATGTATGCTAGAACCTATACCAGGGTGTTCAAACCTGATCCTGAGTTTAAGCTGGCCATTATACCACTTAGACATACCACCAATTAATTACAAAAAAATCGAGATAATGTAATGACAGAGTTGAGGAAATCTAGGTATTGACTGATCTCAGACAAGGAAAAAAGAAAATGGGATACATTCCCCACTCAACCGTCAGATGATAATTGAATCGCTAATCATTTTTGAAGATATGATGACTTTCACTTTGATATTTTAGCGCGGATGACGTATACCTAGTCGAATTGCACTGTAGGGGGCGAGAACGAGTCTTCAACTTCTGTCAAATTACCACATCAAATGAGACGAGCAAACATGGATGCAGTTATGAAGGGCAGGTGCGTGCGTTGCTAGACCCTTTTTACTGGGGCATGTGCCCCAGTGAAAATCTGCTGTTCCCCACTAAAATCTCAAGTTTGAGTTATAATTTACTTTGAAAATCCCGAAATAAAGACATTAAACAATATGCAACAACTGAATTGACGCTTCTAAAAGCAACGCAGTTTAATGGAAGACTATGCACGCAGATAGGCTATCCATGTCCGTGCGCGTCTGTTTATTTAAGGGGAACGCGCACGTCGTGCAGCCTTTTGCGCAGAAGTACTTGGTTACACAAGTTTGTATAGGTAATTATGTTGTAAATGCAATTGTCAAGCAGTTTGTGATGCATTTTGGAAACAGGAGATGAGCGCCTGGTCTAATGCGCCACCTGGCCCGTTCTCGAAGACTTACTTTTAGTCATTATTTGGGTAACACTCATATTCTGAAAATGCCTTCATCAGAATTTAAATTAGCCATTTTAATCTAGATTAATTCCAAGATTTAATCTAGATTAATATAGATTAAAAAAATTAATCTATGCCCACCCCTAATATATATATATATATATATATATATCCCTGGTGAAAAAACAGCTAAAACCAGCCTAGGCTGGTTGGCTGGTTTTAGCTGGTCAACCAGCCTGGTTTTAGCTGGTCATAGCTGGAAGGCAGGCTGGTTTTAGAGGGGTTTTGGCCACTTTTTCAGCCTGGCCAGGCTGATCAGGCTGGTCTTAGCTGGTCAGGCTGGTAACCACCAGCTAAAACCAGCCTGGCCAGGCTGGGAGACCAGCTAAAACTAGCTACTTCCATCTTAAACCAGCTAAGACCAGCCAACCAGCCTAGGCTGGTATTAGCTGTTTTTTTCAGCAGGGATATAACAAATGCACACTGTGAAAGCAAGATATTCAGTGTTAATATATGTCATGTGATCTCAAAACTTCTGTTGAATGTCTCCACATTTCTGCACTCCTGTGACATTATTCATAAATACAATTCATTTCAGCGTTGAGAATGAAAACCAACCTGTTTGTTCCTCAGTATCTTCATGTTTGACTCTGAATGTCTCTTCAATCTTCATGTCTTCATGCTCATCTTTAATAAACACCATCTTTATAATCGTGTCACATGGGTCTCTGTTGATTCTCCAGGATTGTTTCTGTTTGAACGCTTTTTCCTGTTTAAGATGAGAATAATTAATAGAATGCATGCAAACTAAATCTCTGGGTGCGTCTCAATCATCTCCTAGTTCACTAGTCAGTGCACTTCTAAAAAGACAGAGGTTATGTAGTTATTCAATTTATTAAAATATTTAAAATTCCTATCGATTCATAATTAGTGCATTTTTTAATTATTATACCATAAATATTTAACGTGTTTGTAGTGAACTATATATTAGTATTTACATAATTCACCCTTATAGGCTGTTTGTGTGTGAGCTTAATGACTTTCTGCACTTGCTATACTATAAAAGTAAAAGGTAAAAGTACTACAATTTATTATACTAGTATTTTATAATAAATCGAAAGCAAGACGTCTTGAAAAATATAGGGAGAGACGGCTGCATAATAAATAATCCTATGCTGCCATCTATTGGTTATATGGGGTAATTCCATATTATTTTAGCCAAAAATAGACGTTGTTTTCCGTGAAGTCATTTTTTCCGATGCCTTTTTTATGAATGAAAAGTGAGTCCTTGAAGTACATTTTATTTCACAGCTGTAGAGTTAGAAAATAATAAAGGCTTTGAAATATTGGAAGATTTTAAAAATGTGTTCATGACTACAAAGGCAAGTTAGTGATTATCAAGAATACGATTAAGATGTCCTTGAAGAGAAATATGATAGATGGCTAACGTTAGCCTAAACACGTTATGATAGTGTTTAGCTGTCAGCATTTAAATGTACAACTATGCAGATACGGTAAGTATGAGATTACCAGGCTCCGCATTTAAATTATATGTTGTTAAATAATATGAAACTGAATGTTCATGCCGCTAACATTGTTTATAATGTTGCAATTATAATTTTTCTCAGTTTCTGATAAGAACGAGGCACTAGATCAGTCTCAAGAGTGTCCACCTAATATATAGCACATATAAAATGAGCTTCAACGGAAGTTTACGAGCTGGCTTATCTTTATGCGGAAGTTCTAAAGAACGCTCCGTGCATAAGGTCAATTGGAAAATCCTTTCTCAGTCTTAAATACAGCAGCCAAATAACAGAAGTTCTTCGAGGAAAAGTGGGAAATAGTTGAACCTGTAGAGTATGTTCTTGGAGTGCGTTTTGATTTGCGAAGAGATCGGACAACAGGAGTTTACAATCAGATCCCTGTAACAGATAAATTTGTGTATGTACCCATCTTGGGAACCCTGAAATCTATGTTTAAGAATAGTGAATTATGTGAAAGTTTCCTGCAGGCCAAGCAACATAACGAAGGTGTTTATAAAGATATATGTGATGGTTCATACTTCAAAAGTAATGATTTGTTTTCCCAGCAAAAACATGCTCTACGGATTCAGCTTTTTTACGATGATTTTGAGACGGCAAATCCCTTGGGTTCAAAGAAAGGGATACACAAGCTTGGTTGCATTTACTTTATATTGAGGAACCTGCCCCCAAAATGTAATTCTGTTCTGATGAATATTCATGTTGTGGCACTTTTTCATTCACAAGACCTGAAGAAATATGGTTTTGATGAAATACTAAAGCCTCTCATTGATGATGTTAAAACACTAGAAATGGAAGGAATAGAGGTACCTTTCTCAGACTCACCATTGCGAGGGACTGTTATTCAAGTAACAGGTGATAATCTAGGTTTGCACGGGTTGTTTGGTTTGATTGAATCCTTCAGTGCAACATATTTCTGTAGATTTTGTTTAACTACAAAGGAAGAGTCACAATCTGTCTTCACTGAAGATAACCCTTGCTTGATTTTCCGTACAAAAGAAATCCATGCAGAACATTGTGCAGCTCTACAGGAAAATCCTATGTTGGCATCAACATTTGGTGTCAAGAAGACATGCTTGCTCAATACACTATGTTT
Source organism: Garra rufa (assembly GCF_049309525.1). Taxonomy (NCBI): domain Eukaryota; kingdom Metazoa; phylum Chordata; class Actinopteri; order Cypriniformes; family Cyprinidae; genus Garra; species Garra rufa. The sequence continues at coordinate 1,256,105 of NW_027394280.1, read as the reverse complement.
TTACCACATCTCTGATAACTATGCAGTTGACATCATGCAAGATTTGCTTGAAGGTGTAGTGCAGTATGAATTGAAACTAGTATTTCAATACCTGGTCAATAACAAGTATCTGTCTCTGGAAACATTGTCACAGAGGATCCAAAGTTTCAACTACGGTTATATTGAGCGAAAAAACAGGCCAAGTGGGTTGAAAATGGATGAGGGTAGTAAAGATCTTGGATTGAATGCAATTCAGTCGTGGTGTCTTGTGCGAAATGTTCCCCTGATTTTTGGTGATGTAATTGAAAGAAATAACAGTCACTGGAACTTGCTCCTCCTCTTGATTCAGATAGTGAATATAGTGTTTTCACCAGTTGTTACTAATGGTTTGACATATTATTTGAAGCATTTGATTAATGATCACCACAAGCTGTTCAGATCCTTATTTCCTGACAGAAGATTAATTCCAAAGCATCATTTTATGATACATTATCCAAGGTGCATTCGTAAAATAGGCCCACTTCTTCATGTATGGTGCATGAGGTTTGAGGCCAAACATAATTTGGTAACACTTTAGAATAATGGGCCGTTGTTAACAAGTAACTATGCAGGAAGTAATAGGTAGTTCTACATTAACACTTAATTTAATACTATTAACTAATATAGAAGCAAGATTAACCAAGCAGTAGGTAAGTGATAATTTTGGACAAAGGTAGTCCCTTATTAGGTATTTGATAATTACTAAAGAAAAAATTGTCATTGAGAACTACTTGTGAACTGTGACCAATTCATAAAGAATAACTAATAAATTATCACAACAGTAACAGTTATAAAATGAACAATTAGGTTCTTTGTGCAAACTAATTTATGGAAACCACCACCATCACCGGCTGAAGTACTGGTTGAAAATGTGATTCTTACCAAAATATGAATGGATGTGTTCTCTGTTCATTTCAAACAAACATATCATTTATTTAATTAGGATGTAATGCCAGCAATGATTGGATTCTCATGATTGGATTATTTCACTATTGTGAGCTGCATTTAGTTCAGTGTTGTTGTTTTTTTTTTTTTTTTTTTTAAGTATTCTGGGGCAGGCTTCTCTTTAGTGTGATAGTAAATATGTTATTTTGCTTCCGTAATGAAGACATTAACTGCATTTATTTTGTTAAGCACAAACACAACATTTTCCACATTACAATGTCTGTTAGAATATCAGTATGGTGCTTCAAAGAAATGCATGGCTGTACAGTATGTCATATAAAATATGATAAAAACTCTTTATTGTAAATGACTTGCAAAATCCATCTTAACCCCTCAATAATAACTCAAGTGTTACCTTGTCAGTCCGCATGAACTACTACTGTGATCTGGCCCATTATTTTAAAGTGAAAAACATGTTAACCCCTCAATAATAACTCAAGTGTCACGTATCTGGTCTATCTCATCATGAACTCTTGCACACACATTCTGGACTGCAATCCCCATAAGCCTTCCAGAGACTCCGCTGGTTCAGCCCAGCCTTCCAGAGACTCCGCTGGTTCCGCCCAGCCTTCCAGAGACTCCGCTGGTTCCGCCCAGCCTTCCAGAGACTCCGCTGGTTCAGCCCAGCCTTCCAGAGACTCCGCTGGTTCAGCCCAGCCTTCCAGAGACTCCGCTGGTTCAGCCCAGCCTTCCAGAGACTCCGCTGGTTCAGCCCAGCCTTCCAGAGACTCCGCTGGTTCAGCCCAGCCTTCCAGAGACTCCGCTGGTTCAGCCCAGTCTTCCAGAGACTCCGCTGGTTCCGCCCAGCCTTCCAGAGACTCCGCTGGTTCCGCCCAGTTTTCCAGAGACTCCGCTGGTTCAGCCCTGCCTTCCAGAGACTCCGCTGGTTCAGCCCAGCCTTCCAGAGACTCCGCTGGTTCAGCCCAGCCTTCCAGAGACTCCGCTGGTTCAGCCCAGTCTTCCAGAGACTCCGCTGGTTCCGCCCAGCCTTCCAGAGACTCCGCTGGTTCTGCCCAGTTTTCCAGAGACTCCGCTGGTTCAGCCCTGCCTTCCAGAGACTCCGCTGGTTCAGCCCAGCCTTCCAGAGCCTCCGCTGGTTCCGCCCAGCCTTCCAGAGCCTCCGCTGGTTCCGCCCAGCCTTCCAGAGACTCCGCTGGTTCCATCCAGTCGTCCTGAGATTCCTGTCTGCCCGGTTCTGGTCACGGAGCTCATGCATGGACTGTTCCCACCCACCCTCCCTGCTGCTCCAGTCCCGCCACCTCTGTCTCCTGACAGTCCCTCTGCTCACCCACATCCCACCTTCGGTGCAGAGGACTTGCCGTGGGACTGCCAGTCTCCATCGGTGTCCAGACTGAGGGATCCCTCACCATCACCTCCAGTCTCAGAGTCCTGGACTCCACCTCGGCCCTCCGACCCTGCGGCTCCACCCCGGCTCTGTGCTCCCTCGTCTCCGTTGTCGGCCATCGGCCCACCAGCTCCTCCGGGCTCCATCGTCTCTCCGGCTCCGCCCCGGTCAGTCGTCGCCCCACCTTCGCCTCTGGACTCTACTCCTCCGGCTGCGCCTCGTCACTCCGTCCTGCCGGCTCTGTGGACCTCCTCCCTCCCGTGGGCACAGCCTCGATCCTCTGTCACTCCGGCTCCGCTGCGTACCTCCGGACCTCCATCTCCGCCGGGGTCGCCAGAGCCTTGGGTTCTGCCTTGGCCCTCCGGATCCTCTGTGTCGCCCAGGACCATCGACTCTCCGGTTCCGCCTCGGGCTCCACCGGCTCCACCTCCGTCGGTCGGCCCCATGCAGGAGCCAACCCTTCCTCCGCCATGGCTTCTCCCTCCGTCGGCTCAGCCTCAGTTCGTGGTTCCAGTACCCCTACATGGACCTGGCCCTCCATCCCTCCCCCTGTTCCACCTCCGCTCCACCACCCTCCAGGTTGTATTAGGTGGTTAGAGCGTCTGGAAGCCGCTCCTTGGGGAGGGGCTCTGTCACGTATCTGGTCTATCTCATCATGAACTCTTGCACACACATTCTGGACTGCAATCCCCATAAGCCACTGCACTAATCACTGCACACAGCTGCTCCTCGTTTCCCACTGAACTGATTGCTGCATACACCTGTTTCACATTTACCCACATGCATTTAAGCCACTCACACACACAGCCACCTTGCGAAGTCTTATTGTTCCTATGGTCGTAATTCTAAGCGTTTATCTCTGTGTTGGTTTCTCTGTGTATGACTCTGGACTGTGTACCCCGTTGACGATTCCTGCTACCTGCCATTGCGACCATTGCCTGTCTATTGAACTGTTTCCCGGATTACCTACGTTGTTCCTGTTTTCTGGTGATTATTCTGGCCTGTTGACGATTCTAATAAATGCTGCAAATGGATCCGCACGTCTCAGTCTGACTCCCTGTGACATCAAGTGTTACCTTGTAAGTCCACATGAACTACTACTGTGATCTGGCCCATTATTTTAAAGTGAAAAACATCTTAACCCCTCAATAATAACTCAAGTGTTACCTTGTAAGTCCACATGAACTACTAGTGTGATCTGGCCCATTATTTTAAAGTGAAAAACATCTTAACCCCTCAATAATAACTCAAGTGTTACCTTGTAAGTCCACATGAACTACTAGTGTGATCTGGCCCATTATTTTAAAGTGAAAAACATCTTAACCCTTCACTAATAACTCAAGTGTTACCTTGTAAGTCCACATGAACTACTAGTGTGATCTGGCCCATTATTTTAAAGTGAAAAACATGTTAACCCCTCATCAACATGTCTATATGCAACGTGATCTCATGATAATTCGTATGTATTTACATAAAATGTGGTTCTACAAAACGTACATTTACTTACGTTTTTCCAGACACTAAAACATACAATACTGACGTATTTACAGCATCTAAACGTACAAATACTTAGTATTTTTAGCATTTTAAGGTCTACAAAATGTTAAACAAGACTACACTTTAAACCATTAAAATAAATGACATTTCTGCAATCGTTTAACCATTCATGTAATATTAGCTTCGTTTGCCGTGGTGGGACACAAAAGGCGTTTTCTCCGACATGCTGTGACTAACAATACAACCATAAAATGCACGCATCATAATCATAAAATCAAACAATTTTATTTGTACGCTGTAATCCAGATCTTCAGAATTCATACGATTGGGAGGAACAGACCCAAATTCAAGCCTTTATATGACGATCGTGACATCTCCATCCCGAGCAGCGACTCCAGCAGCAAGAGCAATAAACCCCCGCGCTGCAGTGCATTTAACAATTCAAATACAAACGCACCAGGAAACTACAGGCTTTACGGCAGGAAAATCGAACGTTCATTGGCTCTTGCCAGCATTCGCTACAGATTACAACATGCCGTGTTTCTGGTGAGATTTGTTTGAACGATGCGCAGGCGCCATCTCGGAGAGGATCAGGATAATATTTTCAGCCATCAGCAACCTACCCAAATCCTACTCTGTATGTTGCGTTCACTACGTCACGGGTGATTAACAGCAATGTAACGCAGGTTAACAAGTGGGAGGTTTACTTACTTGATTGAAGCATAGACCAGTCACGAGTCGAAGCATGGACCAGTAAATCCTAGAGCGGCATGTTAGTTTCTAATAATCAATGAGCACGGGCTATAAGCGGGAGCGAGTACTAGTTTGGCAGGTTGTCTCGTCAGGAGAGATGCGCCACCGGTAAGCTATTGTTTCGTTCACTTGAACTGCAATTTGTTTGTCTGTTTACATTACCGCTGTACTGCCGTTGTGTATATACGTGATTCGTATGCTTAATGACTGATATTTTGGCCACGCTGAACATTTACGGGCTGATATTTAATGTTGTCGGCTCGATAGTATTCGTGGCTATATTTTAGCAAATGTTTGAGATTGGAGCGTTTCACTGTCATTCGAGTCACTTCCTGTTTGCGGTGCGCGTTGGGTAATGTAGTTGATCGCTCTACATTGGTAATGGATTGCTATGCTCAGCGTTGTCATTTAAAACTACACTCTCTGTTTGCACTTTAGTCCAACATACTGAGAACACAGTAGTGGATTGGATTATTGGTAACTTTGACATTGATGTACAGTTAGTTTAAGCTATTGATTTGGCTAATGTGTAGCAGTGCAATGTTTGATGTACCATGTTGTTTGTGTGTGAAATTGTTGTATTTCCATGTTTAGATGTACTAAATATATTATAGTAACACTAAGTATATTATGATATTTTAATTCTAAATACTAACTATATTGGAATTTATGAGAATATTTATTTGGATATTATTCAGTATTTATTGTATATTATGTATGTGGCCATCAATATTGCTGTTTACACTATAGCTTTTCTATTTTACAGGTTTATAACCTGCTGTTTGTGGACAAAGTATATTGTATATGGAAAATCAATCAGTAAATAAAAAACCACAAAGAGTTGTAACAACGTGTCCTCTCCTGGCGCCCTGTTCAGTGGGGAGAATCTTAAAAGAACTGAACAGTTATAAACCGGGGCCTACTGCACTGGATTGAGTGCAGCAGAACACAGCCACGGACTGCTTCATTAAGGAAGCTCAATCAACCCCAAAACGAGCTGGCTTCTCACTTCTGTGAACCATTCCAAGTTTACCACTAGTCAAACTGCCCGTTGATTAGGAATAAAGGAGCGTGTATGCACATTGGCAGTGACAGCTCTCCAGTCAACACAAAGGGAGTAATAATGGCAGACTTGGAAAAGCTTAAAAGTGTGAGATCAAGAGCACAGGCTTCATTCACCAAAAGGGCTCATATTCTCACTACACCAGGACTCTTGGAACCGACTGAAATTCTCAGGGAATGGAAGATTTTCAGGACTGACTTTTCTAAAGTCACAGATGCGGGATATGAGTATGCTGAAGCCCTGAGGGAGTCAGCGGATGAAGAGGTCGTAGGATCTGCAAACCAAATTGATGTAAAGACAACGGAGTGTGAGAACAAGTTCCTTGAGGTGAAGAAAGCCACCCAGGAAACCTTTTGGACTAACTGCGCAAAGGAGGTGTTCTTCAAGCAGGCTCAAACAGCTGAGTCAGCCATCGCTCAGGCAGAGGAAGAGGAAGTTAACCCTCAGAAGTCAATCAAGGATCGCAGGCTAAGGAATAGAGGTCTTGAAAGAGAGGTCACTGAACTCGGAGAAATGCTGTCAGAGTGGAAGGAGTTGGTTCCTGGTCCGAAAGCATTAGATCTCAGGACACGCCACAAGGCACTAAAGAAGAGAGTCCTGGCATTGTCGGACAAACTAGAGGAGGATGAAGCAGACGAATTAAAGGATAGAAAAAGAAACCTAGGAGATGATGACAGTACGGTTGGTGATCTGCTAAAAGATGCTTCTTTCCGTTCTCTCCCCGACATGCCTGTTGATCTCAAGCCAGAGTCCAAAGCAAACATGGGGGCATGGAACATGAGCACCCCCCATGAGCGGAGGCCCCTCTTACAGCAAAGCAGCCCTGGAAGGACCCAAGGAGGTTCCAATCTCAAGCCTCAAATCAGCCTCGAAAGAGCACGACTGCCCACTTTCTCTGGTGATATGAGGGACTATTACCGCTGGAAAACTGAGTGGGAGGACCTACAAGAATTGGGTAACCCACAAGGTGCAGAATGTATAAAAAAGTTCCACTTATTAAATAGTCTCCATGAAAAGGTCAAGAAGGATCTTGTCCTATCTAGTTGTGGATCTGCTGACGATATGTTCAAGCTGCTGGACAGCAAATATGGGAACAAAGCGAAAATAGTCCTAATGATCACCAACGAAGTCCAGTCTCTTTCCCCTATCAAAGGAAACAATCCCAGAAGAACCATTGAATTGATTCAGGCGGTGGAAAGGGCATTGTGCAACCTCCAGATACTTGGTGAAGAGGATGCCGTAAGGAACCGTGTTGTTGCTCAATCCCTTGAAAGCAAGCTTCCCAGTTCACTCAAGAAGGAGTGGATTATGCACAAAACTGACCCGGCAAACAGGTTCTCCCCCCTGAACCATTTTGACTGCCTTCTGGGATTCTTGATGAAGCAGGAGGAGATTCTTGAAGAGTTGGATCAGTTGGAACCAAGCCCTGCAGACAAAGGCCCTGTGGAAAAGGGTGTTGCAGATCACCCAGATAAGAGAGGGAGGAAGGCTTTCACTAAATCCACAGCAGGTCATAAGGACGACTATCCCAGCTGCACTGTCTGTGATGATGAATCTCATGCCGGCAAGTTATTTGCGTGCAAGGTCTTCAGAGAGCAAGATCTCTCAAGGAAAAGGGCCCATGTAAAGAAGCTAGGGTTGTGCTACAAGTGTTTGCGGTCCCACCCCAAGGATGGGAAAGGATGCACACATAGATACCTCTGCCCAAAAGCTGACTGTCGGAAAGGAGGGGTGTCGGACCACAATTATCTTCTGTGTTCTAAACCACCGACTCCAAAGAAGGACAGTAGCAGTGAGGAGCAGAGTACCATAAGATTTGAAGGAAAGAAATTGGGCCTAACCAGCAAACAAGAGGAGTTTCTAGCAGAGCTTACTGCAGAACAAAGAGAGAAATACAAGAACGCATTCTCAAACAGAATATCATCAACTGTATGCGCCAAGGCTGGAGATGGACTACAAGAACATCCAGTTGTGATGATGCTAATGGGAGTAACAACAAACTCAGGTTGCCTTATTGGCGCCCTAATCGACCTCGCATCTGATACAAATTATATCAGCAATGAGACAGCCGATTGCCTTGGACTGTGCGGTGAGAAGATCAAGCTTATAGTCCATGGAGTCGGAGGAATGAAAAAGACTGTTCTGACCAAAAGGTATTCCCTGCGGTTGAAAGTAAAGACACCCAAGGGAAAAGTGGCAGAACATAAAATTCTCTGCTATGGTCTGGAAAACATTGCGGAGGTTACCCAATCAGTCACTGCTGAGCAACTGCAGAAGTTCTTCCCCAATGTACCCAGAGACGAACTGGTCCGTCCCAAAAAGATTGACCTCCTTATTAGTCATCGGGAAGGTCGACTTGTTCCCCAGCCAATCAAGATTGTGGGCGACCTCGTCCTTTGGGACGGCCCGCTGGGAAAGACTGTTGGGGGAACCCATCCCGATCTCATGGAGACAGTCGACCTGGCCGTGTATCGCTCTGAAACTCACCTTGCAAGAACAATGAGAACAGCCTCGATGGCGTATAAAGAGACTATTATACCTCAAGAAGAGGAAGGAAATGCACTTGTTCGGAGCACCACAACCACCAATAAAGAGGTCTTCGATTGGTTCAGGTGGGATAGCATCGGAGCAGCGTGCAGTCCTCAATGTGGCGGCTGCAAGTGTGGTAGGTGCCCCCCTGGAGGAAAAGAAATGACCCTCAAGGAAGAGCGGGACCTGGAAAAAATAAAAGAATGCCTAACATATAAGCTGGCGGACAAACACAGCAACTCCCCCCACTGGGACACAGCCTATCCTTGGAAGGCAGATCTCACAACACTGCCAGACAATCGGCAGGCAGTGGAGGCAACCTTTAGAAACACTGAGAAACGCTTGGAGAAGGAACCTGTGTGGAAGGCTGCATACAAAGAACAAGTACATGAAATGGTCTCAAGAGGAGCTGCTGTAAAACTCACAAGGGAGGAAATTAACAACTGGAAAGGACCTAAATGGTATATCAGCCATTTGGTAGCACCAAACCCTCACTCCTCCTCAACCCCTGTGAGAATTGTGTGGAACAGTAGCCAAGAGTTCCGAGGCATAAGTCTCAATGATCTCCTTCACAAGGGTCCCGATGTACTCAATCCCATCAGAGGTGTCCTTCTAAGGTTCAGGAGTGGGTTCCATGCCGCACTGGGTGACGTGAAAAAGATGTATAACTCAGTGTGGCTGAAAGATGACGAAGTTCACCTCCATCGCTTTCTTTGGAGAGACAACCCTGAGGGCGACATTGAGGAGTTTGCAGTTGTCAGAGTCAATATCGGTGATAAACCTGCGGGATGTATCGCTCAAGTTGCCATGAAGGAGACAGCCAACCTTACTCAGTTTGTTGATATGGTTGAAGAACGGCGAGCTCTGACTGAGGACAGCTACGTAGATGACATCCTGACCTCACACGATGACCTCAAGACGCTGGAAAGAATTACCAAAGGGGTGGAGGAGATTTTGAAAGCGGGTGGTTTTTTCCTCAAACCGTGGGTCCTGTCACGCCAAAGTGGGAGGAGCGGAACCCCTGCTGAAACAACTGCACCCAGGACCCTGATACTGCCCAATCAAATGCATGATGGGGACAACAAAGCACTTGGGGTTGGCTATGAACCTGAGACAGACAAGCTTCGGTTGTTGACATCGATCAACTTCTCTAAGAAAAGAGGGAAAATGAGGACAGGATTTAATCTGAGCATGGAGGATGTCAGGGAAGGAACACCCAATCCCCTTACCCGACGCATGCTTCTTAGCCAGATTGCCGCACTGTATGACCCGATTGGTCTTGCCTCACCTGCCAAACAGAAGGGAGTGATGTTGGTACGAGAATCATTCCAGGAAGCTTGCAAGGACAACCCTTCTAAAGATACATGGGATGCCCCTCTCTCACTAAAACTTCGAGAAGCCGCAATGATGCTCTTTGAAGAATATGTAAGACTTGGCCAGGTAAGGTTTGAGAGAAGTCTCACGCCTCCTGGAGCCATAGGCCAACCAATAGGGATCACATTCTCAGATGGAAGCGAATCCTCTTATGGAGCCGTACTCTATTTACGATGGGAAACCCGAGACAAAGTCGTGGTGAAGTTGGTAGAATCCAAGGCTAAACTCACCCCTCTCGACCAGAAGGGAGATGTGATCAAGGCGGAACTCTGTGGCGCAGTTTTTGCTACCCGCCTGAAAAAGTACTTTGAAAAGCACTGCCACATTAAAGTCAAACAATGGGTTCACTTTGTAGACAGCCAAACAATCCTGGCAGCCATCCAAAAGGACAGCTATGGCTTCCAGACCTTTTTCGCCAATCGGATTGGCGAGATTCAGAAAGCCGGGCATGTGGAAGATTGGAGGTGGATTGAAGGCAGACGGAACATTGCTGATATACTTACCAGAGGTGCAACTCCTGAGGAACTTAACGAAGGGTCAGAGTGGCAGCAAGGCCCTGAGTTCCTGAAATTGCCCAAGATCGACTGGCCTATGAAGATGGCCAGTGAGATTACACCCTCTGCTGCTGAAAATGTGGTAAAACTTCAGCGGAAAGCCTTCTCAGCAGTGGTCACCAGGGCCCAGTCAAAAGAAAGAACTGACCCCAACGGGCCTGACATTAAGGCAGACCTCAAGCTTAAAGCAGTCAATGGTAGACCGACATCATCTGCTGTCCCCGGTGTAAAAGCAGAAGCAGACAGACAGAGAAGTTCCTGGGCAATTGGACTGGTGCACCTTGTGGAACCACAACACTTTAGTTCTCTGTCTAAGTTGTGTGGTTCCATAGCCTGGACTCAACGGGCTGCAGAAACCTGGCTGAGAAGATGCCATGCACCAGACTCATTAAAGTGGGAGGCAAACAGCTCTATCCTGTCCACTGAGGAGAGAGCACGAGCCTTCCGAGACCTGGTCCTCGCAACCCAAAATGGCAGTCAGTTCTTGGACTCGACACTGAACCGTTTGGTGGTCCACAGGGATGAGAGCACAGGACTCCTTCTCTGTGGAGGTCGAATCCAGTCCTGGAAAGAGGATGGAACAGCTGTTCCTTTAATTCCACTTCATTCATGGCTTGCAACGCTACTATCAAGAGAAGCTCATGAAGAGAATCATGAAGGTGTTGCTGCCACACTTCTGCGTACCAGGAGGAAAGCATGGATTGTGCAAGGTCGAAGGATAGTGAAGAAAATTGTGAACGACTGTGTTACATGCCGCAAATTGAAAGTGAAGATGTGCCAGCAGCAGATGAGTGATTTGCCACCAGAACGCTCACAGCGTGCTAACCCATTTGAGTATGTTACACTTGACCTCTTTGGCCCCTTCGAAATTAAGGATGCTGTCAAGAAAAGAACAGGAAAAAAAGTCTGGGGTATAGTATTCTGTTGCATGGCATCAAGGGCAGTTCATGTGGACCTCGTTGATGACCAATCATCTGAAAGCTTTCTCCAAGCGTACTCTCGCTTCGTAGCATTAAGAGGCCATCCCAGGAAATTGTGGTCAGATAGGGGAACCAATTTCGTTGGAGCTAAGCCTGCCCTACAAGACTTGCATAGGCACTTAGCTTCCTTAAGGAAAGCATCCATAGAGGACAAAGCTGCCAAGGATGGGACAGTGTGGGCATGGAACTTTCATCCAGCTGATGCACCTCATCGCAACGGGGCTGCGGAAGCTGCCGTTAAGCTCATAAAAAGGGCTCTCGTTAGCCTTGGAGGGACGACGAGTTCACTCACCTGGGGTGAACTTCAAACCCTCTTCTACCAAGCAGCTAACCTCACAAATGAAAGGCCGATTGATGCCAGAGCACAAGCACAAGAGGACAGCATAGAGTATTTGACCCCCAATACTCTGCTCCTTGGGAGGACCAGGCAAGGAGGAGATACAGAAGGAATTGACTTGTGCACCCTTCCCTGGCGCCGTCTCAGAGCCATCCAGATTGGTGTGGATATGTTCTGGAAGAAGTGGAGTGAACTTGCCGGACCTAACCTATTTATTCGGCCAAAATGGCACCGGACACAAAGGAATGTAGCAATCGGTGACATTGTTTGGATTGCTGATCAAAACGCACTGCGAGGACAATTCCGGCTCGGACGGATCCAGGCCGTGTACCCTGACAAGAAAGGACTTGTGAGAGACGCAGACGTTAAGGTGTGTGCAGGCCTCTCTGCCTCCTTAATAGTTGGACAACTTAAGAGGAACCCTCAGCAGCTGACGGTAGTCATCTTACGGAGAGACGTGAGGAGACTGGTAGTCCTCATCCCTGTGGAAGACCAGTGATTTCACTGCCACTGTCACTGCCTTTCTTTCTCTCTCTTTCTCTTTCTCTCTCACGGGTTGGTATATGTCTATGCTGCTTTCGCCACCACTTGTACCACCATTCATGAAGAATGAAGAGTACATACCCCATATGACCACACCTGGCAGAACACCACACATCTGTCAGGGAAGGTGCCTGAACAGTGACAATGGGTCTTATCCTTCAGGATATTGCTAAAAAAAAAAAAAAAAAAAAAAAATACACACAATTGTGATGTACTGTTTTGTCTGTGACCGCCTTGAATCACATGATTAGTCGGTCAAGTGGGAGGTGTTGCGTTCACTACGTCACGGGTGATTAACAGCAATGTAACGCAGGTTAACAAGTGGGAGGTTTACTTACTTGATTGAAGCATAGACCAGTCACGAGTCGAAGCATGGACCAGTAAATCCTAGAGCGGCATGTTAGTTTCTAATAATCAATGAGCACGGGCTATAAGCGGGAGCGAGTACTAGTTTGGCAGGTTGTCTCGTCAGGAGAGATGCGCCACCGGTAAGCTATTGTTTCGTTCACTTGAACTGCAATTTGTTTGTCTGTTTACATTACCGCTGTACTGCCGTTGTGTATATACGTGATTCGTATGCTTAATGACTGATATTTTGGCCACGCTGAACATTTACGGGCTGATATTTAATGTTGTCGGCTCGATAGTATTCGTGGCTATATTTTAGCAAATGTTTGAGATTGGAGCGTTTCACTGTCATTCGAGTCACTTCCTGTTTGCGGTGCGCGTTGGGTAATGTAGTTGATCGCTCTACATTGGTAATGGATTGCTATGCTCAGCGTTGTCATTTAAAACTACACTCTCTGTTTGCACTTTAGTCCAACATACTGAGAACACAGTAGTGGATTGGATTATTGGTAACTTTGACATTGATGTACAGTTAGTTTAAGCTATTGATTTGGCTAATGTGTAGCAGTGCAATGTTTGATGTACCATGTTGTTTGTGTGTGAAATTGTTGTATTTCCATGTTTAGATGTACTAAATATATTATAGTAACACTAAGTATATTATGATATTTTAATTCTAAATACTAACTATATTGGAATTTATGAGAATATTTATTTGGATATTATTCAGTATTTATTGTATATTATGTATGTGGCCATCAATATTGCTGTTTACACTATAGCTTTTCTATTTTACAGGTTTATAACCTGCTGTTTGTGGACAAAGTATATTGTATATGGAAAATCAATCAGTAAATAAAAAACCACAAAGAGTTGTAACAACGTGTCCTCTCCTGGCGCCCTGTTCAGTGGGGAGAATCTTAAAAGAACTGAACACTGTACCTCAAAGAAACCTACTGTCTGTATTCCGCCAGAGACGACTGCGGCTGCAAACGCATAGTCATTTGGATTACTTTTTGGTACGGCTGTTGACATTTTTGCAATGAATAAATGATTGCGATTGCACGTTTCCATCTTTCATGTTTTTCTTTATTACTGTACAGAGAGAGTTATGGTTAACGTTAGGTTTAGAGGTAGGAGTGTGATTAGTGACTATAATTTTTTTTTTAATGCTATATTGTTATCAAAATGAGAATTTTCCTGCATATTTTGGTCAGTTAAAGTTACGTTTTATATATTACATTTTAAATCCCTTATTAATATATTGAAAAAATGCATATTTGCTGTAAAATGGTTTAGGTTTGGGGGTAGGTTAAGGGGGCAATCTAAATCGCTTATTAATGAAATGATAAATTTGCATATTTGCTATAAAATTGGTAGGTTTATGTTTGGGGGTATTATGTTTGGGGGACATTTTAAAATTAAAGTAAAATTAAACTCTTAAAATAAATTTGGCACAGTAAATATAACTAGCCACAAGCAAGGTAACCTTTGAGTTATTAGTGAAGGGTTAAGATGTTTTTCACTTTAAAATAATGGGCCAGATCACACTAGTAGTTCATGCGGACTGACAAGGTAACACTTGAGTTATTATTGAGGGGTTAACATGTTTTTCACTTTAAAATAATGGGCCAGATCACACTAGTAGTTCATGCAAACTGACAAGGTAACACTTGAGTTATTATTGAGGGGTTAACATGTTTTTCACTTTAAAATAATGGGCCAGATCACACTAGTACACTCAAAAAAATAAGTCATTGGATGAACTCAATTTAATTGAGGGCAGGATTTCCATCCAATAAATATGTGTGACCCCAACTCATAAAAAACAAATTCATGCAATGAAATGTAATTGAGTTGGGCCAACTCAATTTGATCAAATATAGTTTCAATGAAATTGATACGTTTATGAAGTAATTATTTTATGCTTGTTGAACTCAATCTAAAACATTTAACTGGAAAACAAATGACTAGGCAGAAATTCTTCTACACTCAAAAAATGATACATTGGATTTACTTAACTTTAGGCATTAACCAACTTATTAGGCATTAGCCATAAGATAGCTTTGTTACATCCATGGCATACCCAAAGTAGTTGTTTATTTTATTATTAAAACAACTTTAACTTATGTTATCAGGTCCTCAACCCAAGCACATGCTCTATGCATTCACCACAATGGTAACCCCCCAAAACACTACCATACCAGAAACTGTTTTAAATACAAACATAAAAGAACATTAAACATTAACAAGTCTCCCAATTTTATCATTTTATTAAAAAAATGCATAAAATAAAATTTTATTTCAACATTTACTCTCCTTATCCAGCCGTGTGCAAAGCATGATGGGAAGGGGAAATCCACTTCCTAGTTACACAAGTAAAATAATTTATGTACTCTCAACTCTACTTAATTGAAATACGTTCTTTCAAAATGAAAATATTGAGTTGAACCAAAACGAAACTGTTTCAAATCAGTTTAACACAATGCAATTGTTTAAATGGGAAACCTAACACAATGGTGTTAAATGAAAAAGATTTTTTTAAATTAACTGTACAGTGTGGCAGAATCTTTTTTTTGAGTGTAGTTCATGGGGACTTACAAGGTAACACTTGAGTTATTACTGAGGGGTTAACATGTTTTTCACTTTAAAATAATGGGCCAGATCACACTAGTAGTTCATGCGGACTGACAAGGTAACACTTGAGTTATTATTGAGGGGTTAACATGTTTTTCACTTTAAAATAATGGGCCAGATCACACTAGTAGTTCATGCAGACTGACAAGGTAACACTTGAGTTATTATTGAGGGCTTAACATGTTTTTCACTTTAAAATAATGGGCCAGATCACACTAGTAGTTCATGGGGACTGACAAGGTAACACTTGAGTTATTATTGAGGGGTTAACATGTTTTTCACTTTAAAATAATGGGCCAGAACACACTAGTAGTTCATGGGGACTTACAAGGTAACACTTGAGTTATTACTGAGGGGTTAACATGTTTTTCACTTTAAAATAATGGGCCAGATCACACTAGTAGTTCATGCAGACTGACAAGGTAACACTTGAGTTATTATTGAGGGCTTAACATGTTTTTCACTTTAAAATAATGGGCCAGATCACACTAGTAGTTCATGGGGACTGACAAGGTAACACTTGAGTTATTAGTGAAGGGTTAAGATGTTTTTCACTTTAAAATAATGGGCCAGATCACACTAGTAGTTCATGCAGACTGACAAGGTAACACTTGAGTTATTATTGAGGGCTTAACATGTTTTTCACTTTAAAATAATGGGCCAGATCACACTAGTAGTTCATGCAGACTGACAAGGTAACACTTGAGTTATTATTGAGGGGTTAAGATGGATTTTACAAGTAATTTACAGTAAACTTGCACTGAAGCACTAGTGATATTCAGACATTGTACTGTAAAAAAATTTTGTACTTTACAAAATAAATGCAGTTAATGTCTTCATTACGGAAGTAAAAGAACATAATTATTTACTATCACACTAAAGAGAAGCCTGCCCCAGAATACTATTAATACTAATACTAAAAAAAACATTGAACATTGAACTAAATGCAGCTCATAATTATCATATTAATCATTATCATTAATCATATAATATATGTTTGTTTGAAATGAACAGAGAACACATCCAGTCATATTTTGGTAAGAGTCACAATTTCAACCGGTGATGGTGGTGGTTTTCATAAATCAGTTTGCACAAATAACCTAATTGTTGATTTTATAAATCTTACTGTTGTGATAGTTAATTAGTTATTCTTTATGAATTGGTCACAGTTCACAAGTAGTTCTCAATGACAATTTTTTCTTTAGTAATTATCAAATACCTAATAAGGGACTACCTTTGTCCAAAATTATCACTTACCTACTGCTTGGTTAATCTTGCTTCTATATTAGTTAATAGTATTAAATTAAGTGTTAATGTAGAACTACCTATTACTTCCTGCATAGTTACTTGTTAACAACGGCCCATTATTCTAAAGTGTTACCCATAATTTTTTTAAACGATCTGTTAAAAATTTCAAAAATATCACAAAAACCTTGGTAAAACAACACCAGAGACAGTTAGCTTATCACTGGGAGAATTTTAATTTTCAGAGATTTGAGTTTGGTCCAGTGAGGAAAGAAATGATCGATAACTTGGAGGGTGGTGAGAATTTAAGTGCTAAGTTTCATGTGAATGCATTTTCTGATGTGTCAACTACTAACTGGGTGAAGAACTTCGGAACTGAGTATCAAATTGGTATGTTTGTTTGTATTACAACAGATATGGAAATTCCTGTGTTCAGAAAGATCACAAATATCATTATTAATGAAGATCAAGCTTTTATTTTGACATGCAGAGTTGACACACTTTATTTTGATGACCACTTTAATGCATATTGTATTGAGGAGAGAGCTGATTCCTTTTCTGTTATTTCTATTGATGAGTTGACGTATTACAGACCATATGACAAACAGTTTTCTAATGAGATGGATGAAAAAACATATGTAGTGCCACATTGCCATTTTGTGTGACCTGTGCTAGAGGATTGGTTGTCGATTGTTAATGTAAAGCCAATGCTTTGTTGTGGATGGTGTGCTTTTTAATACAGTTTCACTTGAAATACAATCTCCCTGTTTTTGTCTTTTTTTTGTAAATTATTTTAATGAGTTGAGTTGGGGGGGGGGGGGTGTAGGGGTTAAATTGATTCCCAATAGTATTACAAATCACAAATTACAAAAGAGTTGCATTTTATGTTAAACTTTACATCCTATGTAGTGTTAATATGGCAACAACTCGATAGTGTTGAAAGAAAAACACACATTTGGTGTTAAATTTTGACACTACGCACTGGTGTTGGGTAAATTCAACACTAACCAGTGTTGACTAGTGTTAAATGTTAACTATTTAGAGAGTTGCTGCAACTCTGTCATAGTGTTAAATATTTAACACTTTGAAAAGTGTAGTATTAACTCGATCTAGTGTGGACCAATATAGACACTTTTAAAGTGTTGAATTTAACTCTGTAGGTGTTGAATTAGCACTGCTGATTTTGCTGTGTGCCAGTGATTCAATTTATCCCTTTTACTGTGTGCAGCTTGTTCAGTTTAGCTGTGCCCTTTTCTTAAAAAAACTTAGTTTTCATTTAACTGAACAAAGTTCACTTCAGTTTCATCATTTTTTTCCTAAGATCTGTTATTACGATCTAACTCTTCCATCTTTTACTTTTGTTCTCTTAATGGTTCAAATTTCTTCCAAACTCTTAAAGGGTTGGTTCACGTTAGTTTAAAATATAAAATATGTTTACGTGTTAACTGGTTATACCCGTCAATACTACACTTGTTTTTTATGTTTTTTTTCCAAACAGATATGTTCAGAATAGTTGAATTTGTTGAGTCCCACGAGGTGGAGCTGGTGCCAAGCACTTGGGTGGTGAATGGCCAGTGCTATTGGCCAAATTCATTGAGGGGTATGGCCCTTCACCAGGCAATAAAAAAACTGTTGCCTCCTGAGGTTGACTGGGAAAGGTGGGAGACACGAACAATGTTTTCCACAGGTAAATTTTACATTTTGATACTGCGTAGTATGTTTCACTTTTTCACATTATTGTAAACATAATGGTCAATGGCTAATTCATTTACAGTAATGTGTCATTGCAGTATGCATTATAACACCCAGTGTAGGGTGTTATAATTCATTCAAAGGGCTGATTCATTTAGTTATAACGTAACTAATGCTTTATCTTTAACTTTAAATTGTGCCTTTGAATCATTGTACTTTATTGAATAAAACATGTTTTGTTTGATATATTTTACCATGGGCATGTCATCTTATATCATACCTGCCAGTGGTTCCATTATTACATTAGGGACTCCACTTAGCAGACCATTCTTTTTGCACAGCACACTGTTTGCTATAGTGTGTTTGCAATTCTTAAATTATCTTAGCAAAGTGATTTTTTTTTCTCATTGATTGATCCTGAAGACATTTTAATACAGTATGTTTAATGCAACTGTATTTTACAGACAGCTATGAAGAAGGGAGACGCAAGGTGAAAGAGGCGGAGACATGGTGAGACATTCAGTCTGACCCAGAAGTAACAAAGCAAAGACGTAAAATGTACAGATATTTGTTAATCATTCTATTATTTGATGCTTTCAAGCTGTGCTTGTAAGACCTGTTTTCCTGAAATATTGTGGAATTGGACATATTATTTAATAACTTTCTTTTTCATTTAGTCTAATTTAATTTTTTTAATTAAAGGAAGAGTGTCCGGATTGGCCCACCTGGGGGTTATTTGGTGGACACTGATGAGGAATCTGGTCCAGCTCCCAATGATTGTCTCCCGCCACCTCCCACCATAAGCTTACCCCAAACGTTCACCACCACCTTTCCACCAGCACCAATGCCAGTGCCATCACCAACACCGATACCATTGCCATCACCACCACCGATGCCAGTGCCATCACCAGCACAAATGCCAGTGCCGCCACCCCAAGGCACATTTTTAGACATGCTCCAAAACTGCCAGCCAACAGAGAATGTGCCATGTGAGTATATTCTTTAGTATTCAGTTTGGCTTTCTTTTGTAGTATTTGTGGGACATTTGTTCTCAGTTAACTGTATACTGTTTTCTCTTGTAGCGCGTCACAGTTTTCAAACGGTGCGCATTTTCCCCCTTAAGCAGTCATCAGAACCAGGTGGATCAACAGTATTTTTTTATTAGAAAGTAGACAAGGGTTTATGAGTTGCACAGTTTAGTAGCATGTATATCATTGTTTCGTTATATATTTCTTTACCATAGCCTTATTGAGGGAGATTCTGACAAAGGTGGAAATGGTGCTGGACCAGCAGACCACAATCCTAAGACTGCTGCAACTGCGGGATAACCAGACTCAGCCTTTGGGGATAGAGGAAGGCTTACTGCCTCTCCAAGACCTTCCCCAATTGCTGAGTCTGGAAGAAAAGATGCAGCAGTGTCCGGAATATAAGCAGAAACTAGTGAGATTTTTTTTCTTTTCATTTTACTATTGTTTATATATTTGCACAGATATTCTCTACAGTATTAATACTGTCAAAAACCTAATACATTACAGTATATATAAATCTTCGTTAATGTTAGTTAATGAAAATATTGTTTTTCACTGTAGTTTTTTTAAATATAATTTTCATTTTTAAATTTGTTTCAGATAAGCTGGCTGGGGCTTATTGGTGGGGGAGATGTGATGGATTGCACCTGGCGGATTTTGAAGAGGGCAGTTTCCAACTCCTTGGCCAGAAGTCTTAACTGGAGAGGAGTCAACGGGAAAACTTCAGTGGCTTCTCTACAACTAAGAGAGGTTGTGATTGGTAAGGAAGCAGTACATCTATTTCTCTATTGTTTTTATTTATTTTGTTATATATATATATATATATATATATATATATATATATATTACAATTGATAATGCTCATTTTCCATTATTCATATCACTTTATCAAATCTCTTGACAGCAGTATTAGGGGGATAATTTATCTTTGCTCTGGAGCATTATACATTTTGTTATTACTATGTTTTTTACAGTGACGCATTGCTGCCAAACACACAAAATATTTGCACTCAATTATGCCGTTAGAACGAGATCCTTTCTTGTTAGAACGAGATCTTTTCTCATTAAAACAATATAATTTTCTCATTAAAAATGACATATTTTGTGACTTATTTGGCTAGAGTCATGGCAAATTGAAATTAATTGATTTAATTTTACTTTCGTCTAAGCCACAAAGACATTTCACTAACATTAAGCTATGTCAATAGAATCAGGGCCGTGAAATATTTTAAGGGGCAGGTGCTCAAGTGGAAAAACAAGGGCACTTTTTAAACTTTGTAATATATGAAATATATTAAAGGATAGTTCACCCTAAATTCACAGTATAAGCACCATTGAAAGGATAGTTAATGTCAAATTGGAAGATATTTTCGGGCTGCGCCTCACACAATTGATTCAGTGGCGTCCTTGTTCGGCAATCGCCTTGCATTCAAGTAGTCACTGGCTCGAAGTTCGTTTTTTAGTGAGATGATAAGATTTAATTTATTCTTTGATTTTTAGTTTTTTTATTGTTTGATAGGGTAAGCTGCCCTCAAAAAGAACGCGCACTCACAATGCACATTAGGTCATTTTTATTCAGCGACTACAAACCATAGACTGTAAAAAAAAAAATCCAATACTAGAATTAGCAGCATGCAGTGTTTTTATTCATAAACACGTGATACTATATGTCATCGCTTCTAAAATACCATCGTTCTTGTCCACATGACAACTCGACGGTTTAATTTTACGATTTTATAATTAGCTCTTGAATCCGTTTTCAAAGAATACTGTTTTCACCATCGAAGACGTAGTTTTTGTATCGACGAGGCCTAGCTATATATTATGAACAACTCCGAACATTTTAAGGTTTTTTAAGCTTGTTGTACGTCACCTTGATTGATAGGTGTCTCGTCCAATCAGAGGCACGTAATCCATGCTTAAACTTTACTTACCTTTAGCGGTTTATTGAAGTCATATATAGAACAGGTACTTTACTTTTAATGGCAAGTAATGGTACTTTTACTTGATATATATATATATATATATATATATATATATATATATATATATAGTGTTATATCTTCACCCCCTCTTGGTATATCTGAGCGCATCTGTGCACCCGCGAGAGCGCAGAACAGTTAACTTGTCGCAGCACTATGCTACTATGCAAACTATGTAGCCGCTGTGAATCAAATAAACGTATTATAAATTATATTGTTTCTATACTCTTACACTGAATGTTTGCTGCTTCAATCCATGAGTATTGAAAAGTATTTTAGGAACACTTTAGGAATTAGGAAATCCCTTTAGGGGATCCAATCGTATCCACTATCCAATCGTCCCTTTATTTAATTCAATCCTTGTTGGTGCAACCATATTTAGGAAATACTGTAGTTTGTTTCAAAAGACTTATTACTGAGAACCTAAGGAAATTTTAAAGAAACATCACAGTTGCATAACATAACATTTTTTAAAGGCTGCAGCTAATTAATCTTGATAAGAAAACATTAAATCGTTTAATTTAAATGCAATGTGAATTTATGTGTACACAACACTCTTAATGTTCAAAAACCTGCAATAGGTATTAATTAGTTTTTTGGGTTTTTTTTTTTTAAATTGTCCTCTTGAAATCCTATGTCATTGACCCATGCACTTTGAAAGCAACAATCATTATTACTTTTATTAAGTATTTTCATTACTTTTTATTACATTATAACTTACAAAAGTTTTTTTTTGTTTGTTTGTTTGTTTTAAAGCTGCTGTTCGGAGAAACCCCCTAACAGCAAATGCTGCCGAAACCGAGGTGGAGGCTACAATAAAAAGGTGGCTCCAGCTGGCAGCAGATCGGGAGGGCGGGCGGAAGCGAAGACTTCTGCAGAAATTGTAGTCTTTTTTGATATTGTATATATATATATATATATATATATATATATATATATATATTTAGATAAGTTAGGGTTTGTTATTGTTCTATATTGTTCTATATTGTCTATAAAGTTATTATTTTGCACTATTTGTCAATTAATGTTATATATTTATTATTTTTCTATTTTAATAAAAAAAAAAACTCTTAAACTTTATATATGGCTGAATTTGTGTTTTTTTTGTTTTTTGTTTTTGCCTAAAATTAAGTGTTTTCAAGTTCCTGGGCCACATGTGGCCCGGGGACCAAGCCGACACTCAGCCAGAACTGGTTTGAAAGGTCTGGGCCAGACCTGGGCCATGTAAAACAATAAGTCATTTTACAGGGTGTGGGCCGCACCTGGGCCAGAGGAGACTGTTTGTGTCTGTTTTCTGTATCTGGGCCAGCTTTGGGCCGGGGACCCAGCCAGAACTGGGCCAGAACTGATGCAAGGGTACGGCCCAGAGGTGGGCCAGACAAATTTTGCTATCTGGGTAATTGTCAGGCATTAACTAAATATAGTCCTAACCAGTTATTAAAATAATAATAACATAATAATGCTATAATAATAATAATAATAATAATAACAATAATATGCTAATAATAAATTATAAGGCTATATCTTTATATTTATGGTGTATGCTATTTGCTTAATTATGCCAATAAAGTTTTGACTTCATGATTGTATGCCCGTGTTTGATGATAAATGAGTATGTTTTCATTTACAAATGAAACTACGTGAATGATTCATTCCTCAGTGAAACACTATAAGATTTATATAGGCTAGTCTAGACAAAACAAAATAAAATGTGTTAAATTAAACCTTTAAACTGCATTTCAGTAAAAATCACATATATCGACCATTTACAGTATTATTTACATATACAACATTAAGTAAAGAGATCAAAAAGAAGGGGGAAAACTAATATAAACGAAAATAAAAATATAACCAATAATAATGGGCTTAAAAAAATAAAAATAATAATAATAATAATAATAATAATACTTAAAAGCGCTGTATAAAAAAATTGAATCTTGAATATGGAAAAAAGACGATCAGGTAATAGAGGGATGGATAAAATTAGATGAAATAAAATAAAATATATGTTAAATTTAATCTTTAAACTAGCTGCATTCCATTAAAAATCCCAGTCATATAGCATAATCAAAACTTGCCTGGCACGTTGATCATTTACAGTATCCTTTACATTCAAAACTTTAAGTAAAGAAATCGAAATGAAGGGGAAAATAACGAATATAAACGAATAATGCAAATATTACAGAAAAAAAAGGTTTAGTGAATGGACTTACAAGACTGTGGGATGCATAAAATGTTTCTTGTTGTCACGTTGGAGTAAGGAGATCTGGGTCCAAATGCAGGGTAAGGGTTTTAATTAAACAAATAAACAAACACAACCAAACCAAAAGGCCAACACGGCACACACAACTAGAATACAAACTAAATAAACAGAACTGAAAACAAGGTCTAGGAAACAAGGTCCGGGAACACTGAAGACAGCAAACAGAGACAAGAAACAAACCATACGGAAGACAATGCAGCCAGGATGAAGAGTGGGAAATGAGAGTTCTTATAGTCCTTATCCTTAATAGTGAGCAGGTGTAAGTGATAATGACATCTAGACAGGTGATAACAATTAGCAGTGCAGGGAACTGCGACCTCATGTGGCTGAGGGAAGCCCCACAGCCCAGATCATGACATTACCCCCCCTCAAGGGAACGGCTTCCAGACGTTCCCAAACAAAATCCTGGAGGGAGGAGGAACGGTGGAAGGTGAATCAGGGGGAGGGACGGCGGGCCAGGCCCGTGCAGCGGAGGAACGTGAGCGGACACCGCCGCCAGAGGAACGTGAGCTGGCCTCGCCTCCAGTGGAACGTGAGCTGGTCTCGCCGCCAGAGGAACGCGAGCTGGCCTCGCCGCTAGAGGAACGTCAGCGGTCACCGCCGCGTCAGGAACAGAGAGCGCGGTCACCGCCGCGTCCGGAACAGAGAGCGCGGTCACCGCCACGTCAGGAACAGCGAGAGCGGTCACCGCCGCGTCAGGAACAGCGAGAGCGGTCACCGCCGCGTCAGGAACAGAGAGCGCGGTCACCGGCGTGTCCGGAACAGAGAGCGCGCTCACCGCCGCGTCCGGAACAGCGAGCGCGGTCACCGCCGCGTCCGGAACAGAGAGCGCGGTCACCGCCGCGTCCGGAACAGAGAGCGCGGTCACCGCCGCGTCAGGAACAGAGAGCGCGGTCACCGCCGCGTCCGGAACAGAGAGCGCGGTCACCGCCGCGTCAGGAACAGAGAGCGCGGTCACCGCCGCGTCAGGAACAGAGAGCGCGGTCACCGCCGCGTCCGGAACAGAGAGCGCGGTCACCGCCGCGTCCGGAACAGAGAGCGCGGTCACCGCCGCGTCCGGAACAGAGAGCGCGGTCACCGCCGCGTCCGGAACAGAGAGCGCGGTCACCGCCGCGTCAGGAACAGAGAGCGCGGTCACCGCCGCGTCAGGAACAGAGAGCGCGGTCACCGCCGCGTCAGGAACAGAGAGCGCGGTCACCGCCGCGTCCGGAACAGAGAGCGCGGTCACCGCCGCGTCAGGAACAGAGAGCGCGGTCACCGCCGCGTCCGGAACAGAGAGCGCGGTCACCGCCGCGTCCGGAACAGAGAGCGCGGTCACCGCCGCGTCAGGAACAGAGAGCGCGGTCACCGCCGCGTCAGGAACAGAGAGCGCGGTCACCGCCGCGTCCGGAACAGAGAGCGCGGTCACCGCCGCGTCAGGAACAGAGAGCGCGGTCACCGCCGCGTCCGGAACAGAGAGCGCGGTCACCGCCGCGTCAGGAACAGAGAGCGCGGTCACCGCCGCCGTCTCGGGAACATTAACAGCGGACCGCCACCTTCCCGCAAAACAGCGTCTCTATCCCCGCCGCAAAGCAGGGGCGCATCCGCGCAGCCTCAGCGCTACGGGCATCCATCGCCGCCAGGCAGGCGTAGATGCACTCAAAACGAGCGGCCGACGCCGCCTCGAAGGACATCCCCGCCGTCTCGGGAACAGAACGGGGGGACGCCGCCTCCTTGAAAAAAAAATTCCTCCCCGCTGGACCCATCTTTGCTGGCTGCATTCTGTCACGTTTCTCAAGGAGAGGTCTGGGTCCAAAATGCAGGTAAAAGGTTTTTAATGAATATAACAAGCAAATAAACAAACAAAAAGGCCAACACGGCACAAACTAAGAACTCGAACACAAAATAAACAAAATCCAGAACATAATCAAAAGTCAGGGAGTCTCAGAAACAAGAAAACAAACATGACAGGAGACAATGCAGACCTGAAATCAGAATGAAGAGTGGGAAATGAGAGTTCTTATAGTCCTTATCCTTAATAGTGAGCAGGTGTAAGTGATAATGACATCTAGACAGGTGATAACAATTAGCAGTGCAGGGAACAGCGACCTCATGTGGCTGAGGGAAGCCCCACAGCCCAGATCATGACACTTGTAGGGTTATTTTATTTGATGTACTTTATGTAATATTTATTAATGATAAACTTCTTTTGAATGCTGTCTACATCGCGCACTGACAGCATTCGCGTAGACAGCATCGCCTATTGATAATATTATAATTTAATATTGTATTAAAATAAAATAAAAAACAAATACAGAATTTAAAGGTGTCCTTATGGGTAGCCTTACGCACACGTGCCTCAAAACTGCTTGTTTGTTTTTCCGATACAATTAAAAGACTTATTCAAATTTACTTATAACTAACTTTTTTTTTAAAAATCAGGAAAGTAAGAAAACAGCATTCTGACTTGACGGAAGGCATGCTACACACACATCCAACCGAAAGACCCACCGTTACAAATCTAATTAATACTTTTGAGTAACAAACTACAGATGTTTTCTTTATCGTTACAGATGCAGTCAAAAAGTGGGACAGCAAGGCCACCGATCACGTCATTTACAGAACCGTGGGAGACCACCTTAAACATGCCCCTGGACGATCTGGCGGTAGCGGACAGACTGCAAACTAACCACTTAATGAGATACATTTGTTTGTGATACTTGACGTATAAATAAATGTGTTTTCTCGTTACTTTTTGTCAGTTGTCCTATTTTGAGAGTAATAAAATGATGAATATTTTACATAATAATGATCAGGTTAAATTCAAGTCTGAAATTTTTAGAATAAGGTCGACGTGTTATTATAGATGTCTTTGTAACCACCTGAAAAGGACGTCTTTTCAACTTTAACTTTACAACCACATTTAGACGTAATTTGGACGTCTTTTTACAGACGTCTTTTCGACGACCTGAAAAGGACGTCTTTTCAACTTTCACTTTACAACCACATTTAGACGTAATTTGGACGTCTTTTTAGAGACGTCTTTTCGACGACCTGAGAAAGACGTCTTTTCACCTTTCACTTTTCAACCAAATTTTAACGTTGTTTAGACGTCTAGCATTGTCGTCTTTTCGACGTCTTTTCGACCAGTTTTTGCTGGGTGGGTTTTTTAATGTACATTTATAACACTTTGTTTTATGTTGATATACCTTGCCAAAAATATGCCAACATATTCAGTTCACTCCATATCTTCTTTTATTAAAAGTGAAAAGTTTAGATAATAAATACAAGACACAATAAACAGTTTATTAGAAACTTTAACTAAAAGTACACCTTCAGGAAAAAAATATATGTCATGTTGTATTAGTGTTATGATTTTAGTGAAGTTAAATGTTTTGAAAGCAAAATACCTTTAATACACCTGCAGGAAAATGAAGATCAGGAGACTTGTTTGAGCTGGTGCTGTGTGTCGCTGCGGTCATCCAGACTGACTAAAACACTCAAACACTGGAGTTTTATTCAGATTTCAGGAGGCCGTTCTTACAGATGAAGTCAAAGCTCTCAGATCACAAGCTTAAACACAGTATTCAAGGGATGTGATCAGTTCTATACTATTCTCTAACTATAGCACTCATGATCACAGAGATCAGGGAAAGACATTCACACACAACTCAAGTATTCATTAGCATTAACAATCACAACAATTAAAGAAATGAGGCAGAAGTATCAAGTGCACCACAGATAAAATATGACAGTGTCATTTTACATTTGTATTCACACACACCTAAAGAAAAAAAGATTAATTTACAACTGATCATTTCTGCTAAATTTCCTACGCAATAATTTCATTTCAACCAATATAATTGGGTCTTTTGCAGTAAGGATTGTCACACCTATGGACTGTCCTTGTGTGTGTGTGTGTGTGTGTGTGTGTGTGTGTGTGTGTGTGTGTGTGTGTGTGTGTGTGTGTGTGTGTGTGTATGTGTGTGTGTGTGTGTATGTGTGTGTGTTTTACAATGTGCTCCTTGTCCTTGTTTGTCTTTATTTGGTTTTCCTGTCACTGTTTCCATTGTCTGGATCAGAACGATAAATGGCATTTACATTTTAAAATGAACATATTTAGCTTCAGGAGTGTGTGAATATGAATGTGAAATCACGGTAAGTGTCACCTTTTGTCTTTATTGGCTGTTGATGTTTCTGCCTCATTTCTTTAATTGGTGTCTTTGTTTCTGATCAATATCTGAGTTAAATATGAATGCAGAGGCTGGAGGTGAGACTTTCCCTGATCTCTGTCATAATGAGTCTATAGTTCAGCTGATTGGATTAGAGTCACTGAAAATCTGGGCAAATTCCTGTAACTGCTTACATCCTTTGCATATTTTATCTTCTAATGACGATCCTGAAATCTGTCTAAAACTCCAGTGATTGAGTGCTTTAGTCAGTCTGGATGACCGCAGCGACACACAGTACCAGCTCTATCAAGAGTCTCCTGATCTTCATTTCTGAGTTTACTACGGGTCTAACTGGATATTGCAGGTATTTTGGTTTCAAAACTTGTAACTTCACTAAAATCATATCTCTAATATGACATTATTATACTTTTTAATTAATGCACTTCTAGAGATTGAGTTTCTAGTAAAGCAGGTATTATATTTTGTATTTATTAACTGAACTGTTCGCTGTTAATAAGGGAAGATGAGGAGTAACAACTGAATATGTTTGCAAATTTTGCCAATTAAGGAAACTAATAAGGTAATAATCAATTAACCATTTTCCTTTACGCTGCAAAAAAATGTATTTAAAAACAAAATTACATAAAAGAACATTACCAATGAAAAAAAAAAAAAAATCAAATACAAACCATATCCAATCCTTACAGAAGATTTGTTCATTTTTAGCGTGGATCTGCTATTAATGACTTTTGTTTGTAAATACATTTCCAAAACTGAAATCTTAATATGTAACTTAATAATATTATAATCATATTTTAGCACGGATTATATACCAATTAAAAAAAAAAAAAGTAATAATACTCTGGGGAAATGTAAGTCATATTTCATTAATAAATAAATTTCTCTAGTGGTAAATAGAAACTGACACAAATATATTTTTGTGTCCTCATATGCCTGACAGTGTTTCAGAAACTTTCCAAAAGAGGAATAAATAAATGAATACTCAAACAAATAACATTTTGAGATTGATTACAATTGTCAAAAGAGTGATAGATTAAATTTGCCATCACACCCTCTTTGTTACAGTTACACAGCAGCATTGACTAGTTTAATGTGAATTTAATGGCAAGGTATATCACCATAAAACAGTCTTATAAATGTACATAAAATAGAGAATAATATTAATAGATTAACGATGTTAATAACTTCAGTAAAGTTATTATGAATTATATTAAGAATATAGGTACAAAATTCTATTCTATAAACAACATTTCTATGATATATTTGTGATTCTAGAGAGCAGTGCACCAATGGGACTTTTATTTTGCTCCGGTGATGTGACGTCATAAAGCTGCGCCTCACTCCTCATCTGTTGTGATTCGCCTGAAGAAAGGTTTGTGGTTTTAAAGTTTTTAAACCAATGGACATTGTTGCATCAATAAAGCGTTTTCACAAGCTATGTAAAATAAATGTTATGTTTATTCAGTGTTACTTAAAGCGTTAGCCTTTAGTAACAGAGCACGTGCGTTTCATTTCTCTCTCTATATCATGAATCAATCGTGTGATGATAAGAAGTGATGAGAGAAACTGAGAAGCCGAATCATTTGAATCAAATCATTTGTGAAATGATTCAGTGATTCGATTCAGCGGCACGCGGACTACAAACGACAACAACAAACACAAACGATGTACAAATAATTGAATACCAAATATGAATCAAAATAGTCTATCTGAATATGAACTGTGTATTTTGTATATATTTTATACATTTAATATATAAGTCTATTAACTAAGTCTTTTGAAGTCTATTTAACTACAGTGTTTCCCCTAGGTTTCCAGCTTTGGGGTTACTTTTTTCCCCCAGTACTTTACCCTACTTTGTGAAATAACGAAAACATTTTATTTCAGTGAAAATATAACTCAAAAACTCTCTACTTTAACATTTTGATCAATTAGGGCTCTACAATCTTTTGCTTTTTTTTTTAATAGAAATTCTTGTGTTTTAATTTTTCTCATAATCATAAACAAACAGAGGTTTACTATTAAAATCAATAAATAATAATAATTTACCGTTTAAATAATAATTGTAGTAATTTTTTCTACAATTAAGTGGTAACCCAGCTAACAATTTTTGGTTCCCAGAAAGTTCTCAAGAACGTTTCCTATTGGTAAGCCAGGAAAGTTTTCTTTAGCCAGGTTAGTTTTCGTTCCCGGAACGTTCCCCTTACCTAGAGGGAATGTTCTAGTTACGTAAAGAAAACTTTCCTGGCCAACCAATAGGGAACGTTCTATTTATGTTTCTAGAAGGTTCTGTTGGAAGTTACCGGTATTGTAAAAATACCTACTTCCCCCCAGCTCATTTATTCGCCCTTTAAATAAAACAGCTCGAGTCCGCGTCAAAGTTTAAAGCCAATTTAATAGTAAAATCAAAGAGTGCTGAGCTCAGGATTCCAGAACAGCCAATATCAAATCTGACATTCTGGGCAGTCCAGGAATGTCTCACAAAGCTAAAATATGCATTTATATTCTTGATTCTGCAGGCCTCTCCTCCTGATATCGTTCAACCATTCTCCTCTAATCAGGGCCTGTTATCGCCAACCGTTCCTGGACAGAAAAGAAAATACAGCCCCATCCCATTCTTCTTCTTAGAGTGACCAAAAGTCTAGTCTAAAGTGACCTTCAAATTGCTACTACTTTTGCAGGGCTTCTTTTCTCCTACGTGCCTGTAAACAAAGGTTTCTCAGAGATGACATAAATGTAGAGAGTTCGCAACTACACACACACACATTTTACTAAACAGTTTGTTACACAGTGTCTTCTTTGTCTTTTTCATTAAGCACAGAACATTCTGTCTTCTCATAAGCACAGAACAACCAAAACACAAATTTAAAAGCATTTAGAAAAAGTATTTTCTACAGTTCCCAGAACGTTCTCCTAAACTCTTCACTCCAGTACCGCTTCTGTACGTCAGCACTCCTGTGTCCCGGAGTAAGCGGCATGGAAGGCGGACGAATGTGAATCTCAATAATCACTACTACACACCATGTCTTGTTTTAAACTATTGTTTAATCATTACAGATAATCAGAGCACATTTAACCATCATAAGGAGCATTAAATGAGACTGAATTATGCTATACTATGTTAGATTTTGTTAATGTAAGATGTACAAGTACCATACCATAAAACGACCCAGATTTTGTTTATTAAAGCACCAAAAAACATGACTTCAACAAAATATTATTTTTTAAAATGTGTATTTATTTATTTTTTTACAGACATTAAAAACGATTAACATTTATTTGACTTTATCTAGGATAACATCACATTCGTTTCTTACCGCTGAATTAACGATGATGTGCTTCCCTCTTCTGGTCACTAAACGAAAAGTCTTGGTTAACATTATGTTTTCTTCAGTAAGACGTGTCAAATCTCCCTAAAATAACAATATTTACTCTCGTGTATATATATTAGTTAAAAGTAATTATTCCTAAAAGAGATTAATCAACAAACGTTAGTCAGTCAGTTAAACGAAATGACCGTTATTTTTTAAATTACGCGAGCGCGCCGCTTTATGTTGACGACAGGAGAAAGCGCATGATGAAGTAAAGAAACTTTATAATATGATTTTCAGACACTTAACCTTGGCTTAATTTAACTATAAAATCAAAATTATATTATCATTATAATGCGGGTTAAACACTTTGATGTCATTTATTATTTCAGACATAAGGTTCTAGTTTGATTATAATGAAAAAAATACATTTTAAAATGAGAAAAAATCTAAGTCATCTGCAAAGTTTTAATATTTTTAAATGGTAATGACGTTCTGGGAACGTTCTCTCTAGGTTATTCAATAAAAACTAAAAATAACCTGTAGGGAAAGTTCTTTATAGTTTATTAAAAAAAAAACCTACATTATACTGTACAAAAGTAATACAAGACTAATATTGTTCTGTTACATGTTACACCGTACTTTTATTTTGACAGGTTGCCGTGAAGTTTCTGTATCTGTGTCCAAATTCAGGGTCTGCATCCTCCTTAGGATCCTTCCTACCAGGTTGAAGGAGGAGGGGTCCTCCGAAGACCGCAAAACCTGGAAGTAGGAGTCTGTGAATTTGGACAGCCTACCCTTCTTTCAGTTCCCTCTCTTCCCCGTTGCTCATATCGTGTCGCCTAGCAACCGTGACAGCGCTAAGCAAGAAGTAAGGTTATCTGTACTGCACAAAACAAAAGAGCTGCTCTATCGTCCCTAAAAGCGTTAAAAACAGCTTCAATCACTAACAAGAATTAGCTGTGTGTAAGGGGATATTCACACAGGCAGTAAGAAAGAAGCCAGTTTACGAAAGTGACATACAAATGTAAAAAAAAAATAAGCTTAACGCTAAAACCAAAGGCCTAACTAGACAACCGCTATAACAAAAAAACACCAAGAAACGCCAGTTTTTTTAAAACTTACATCACTACTACCGTTCGATTTGTTCGCTATTATTTGAAAATTCTGGAAGCGCTCTGCCGAAAGGAATTATGGGATTGGTAGGACAGGAAAGGATCCACCAGACCCATCCTTCAAATTCGGGGAAAAGGAGGATGTATTTGTGGGCCGCATTTGAAGGATCCCATGAATTTGGACAGCCTTCGTCGCGGCGCTGTGACGTAACATCCTTCAAATGAATCCTCCGAAGGATGTAGACCCTGAATTTGGACACAGCCAGCGTGTACCAAGTGTGCCGTAGGTGTCCTGAAAAGTGAAGCCAAAAGTTTTCGATCGCCCCCTGGTGGCTGGCTGCAGTACAGGTCATAAACCCCGCCCTCTCCATGTAATCTAATGGGACGTAAGCCAAAATAAATAATCAAATTACACTTCAAATATTTTTTTTCCAAAGATGGTTTCCATCGTTTTTCTAATAATTTATTTTTTAAGTTGTTATTTGATGCTATGAAAATGGGGTTTGGTGTCTCATAATCATAAACAAACAGAGGTTTACTATTAAAATCAAACAAAACCAAAGGCCTAACTTTGGGTTTGGGTTTGTGGGAGTTAAGGCGGGGCTTTGATAGCGCAGCTCCGCCTCACGACACTACTGCGCATGCTCTGGCTTCAAACGAATCTCTACTGCGCATGCTCTGGCTCCAAAAGATGTCATTTCCCCCAAGATGGTAGCGGCCATATTGAGTTGTTTTGGCTTCACTTTTCTATATGGAATGAAGCGGAGATGCGTTGTCCATCTTTATTACAGTCTATCGTGTGTACAGTATATGATGCTAGTTCTCTCAAATGAAACGGTAAAAGTGACATTCACAAGAGCTTTGGAGATTGAGTTTATCTGTTCATGTGAGATGCAATGGCCAAAAAAAGTAAAAAAAAAATAATTTACGTGGCATTTCGCACTATAGTAGATTTGCTTTTTATGAATGGAGTCCGCGATCCAGTCCGTGTTTTTTTTTTTTTCGCGGAGGAGACATTGTAAAAGCGTGACCATGTAGAGACAGAAATGACATGTTTTCGTGTAAATAAGATAAATAACATAAGGCTATTTCGTTTGTTTGATAAAAGAACAATGTATAGACCTGTTCCATAGGAAAGATAACCTAAAATGACTTTTATTGTGCCCTGGCACTTTGTCGAAAATAAAATGAACTTGACGTTCAAGGGGGCGGGGTGTGTCATTGGGGGGCGGGGCGGGGCGCCCCCCTAAGATAATTGTAGGGGACGCCCCCCTAAGATAATTGTAGGGGAAACACTGAACTACTGTCTTACTAGTGCACTGACTACTGAACTAGGAGCTGATTGAAAAGCACCCAGAGATTGTGTTTGCATTGATTTTTCTTTCTATTAATTATTCTCATCTGAAACAGGAAAAAGTGTTCAAACACACAGAAAAACTCCTGGAGAATCAACAGAGATCCATGTGACACACTATTATAAAGATGGTGTTTATTAAAGAGGAGAGTGAAGACATGAAGATTGAAGAAACATTCATAGTCAAACATGAAGATACTGAGAGACAAACAAAGATGGCGTTTATTAAAAAGGCGAGTGAAGACATGAGGATTGAAGAAACATTCATCAAACATGAAGATACTGAGGAACAAACAAAGATGGTGTTTATCAAAGAGGAGAGTGAAGACATGAAGATTGAAGAAGTATTCATAGAGAAACATGAAGATACTGAGGAACAAACAGGTTGGTTTTTATTCTCAAACCTGAAGTCACTACAAAAATGAATGATATTTATGAATGTCACACGAGTGTAGAAATGTTTTGAGATCAAGTGTTGAGATCAAATACTAATGCTGCCTTCAAGTGCAACTGAGAAGATCTTGCTTTCACATTGGCCATTTGTTATTATGACATCGTGCATTTAAGTTGTAACAATAATATGGAATTAACCTAAACCAAAATTATATTTTTTTCTGTTACATTAAACCTAGTATCTGCTTCTAATATTAAAACCATTGATTTATAGCACTTTTGGCTACTTACGCAAAAGTACTAACAAAGCAAACCTTGAAATGTTAGTAATCACATTTGGCTACTGCATGCTGTCTACATTTGTTAATTTAAAGTATTTGGTAAGCAAATAAACAAGTAAACACTTAGGCTACGTCTAAATTAATCTGGATACAATTGAAAACAGCCTTCTAGTGTTAAAATATTCTCTATCCACACTAGCATTTTCTAAAAGTTTCTCATCCACACTGAAATGTCAGAAAGCGTTAAATTCACTTATTCAAATGGAACAGATTACACTTTTTCATGCATATCTTCTAGTAAGATCATTTCATTTACCTTCTTTTTTTTAGAACAAGACAACGTTAGCCTGGAAAAATCCAGACCCTAATCTATTAAGATTAAGGGTCTGGGATCGAGCAATGAAAACTGCCTAATTCGAGGGGCGGCACCAAGCGTGCATTTGAAACTCTAACTGCACGCAATTGGATAATGCCACGACCAATCACAACAATACACGCTTAGCTACCAGCAGAGCTAAATGATGTTTCATTAACAAAGTTCGGGAGAAGGTGTCAGATGCTTAGCGTAAACATCACAAGTCAATCAGCGCCATAGGTTTAAATACAGCTGACTCACCTCAATTCACTCGATGGTTTATCAGTAACCCTCCAGCACCCCATCTCATCACTCCGAGTTCTCGCTACTCCTATTGGAGGGTAACGTACTCTGGGTTCGGGCCACTCCCGAGCTCGGAGCCCTTCACCGGACAGCACGCCAAACATGCACTACTATTCTCCGGCTAATTATATGTAAACGTGAACTCGTGAACTGATAGATTGAACTCTTGCCGTATCCAGTCGGCAAAACAGCAAAAACGTCCTTCTTGCAAAGGAACGATTCGAGTTTTCGGTTTTCTGTTCCTCTTTTATATGGGAAGCCAAGTCTAACTCGTTCATTGTAGCGGCCAAAGCCGTTTCAAACAACTTGTGGTTCATCTGTAGCGACAGCGATCTTTCAAAGTTTACTACATGATTCGGACGTTGCAGTGCTGTCATCATCAGCTTAGCTCGCCTCTGGCCCGCCTACATCAGATCAGTGTTGTTTTCGTCAACGTTGACGATGACGAAATCATTTCGTTGACACCACTTTTTTCATGACGAAAACGAGACGATGACGACATAAAAATGGCTCGTTGATGACTAAAACATGACGAGACGTGTGTGAGTTTTCGTTGACGAGACGAGAATAGACGAAAATGTTAGTGGGTGGTCCGTCAGACATTTAAAATGCATGACATTTCTGCTTATTGTGCATTAGTGATGTCCGGTTCGCGAACGAATCGTTCAATTTAACCGGATCTTCTTAGTGACCCGGTTGAACCAGTACACCAAATCGAACTGAATCGTTTGAAACGGTTCGTGTCTCTAGTAAGCACTAATCCACAAATTACTTAAAGGTTTTTACTTTTTAACGTGCCTGACACTCCCTCTGATTCAAAATAAATCAATTTCCCGAGTTATTCAGTTACTCAAACAGTGTTTGAACGGCTGTGAAAAGAGAGCTGATGATGCGCATGAGCAGAGCAGCTGCCAGAGCGGTTGTCGTTCTCGAGTCATGAACCGGTTGCAGCGGTTGTCGGATCATCAGTACACTGAACGAGAATCGCTCTCTTTCGGATCACCAGTACACTGAACGAGAACCGGTTTCTTTCGGACGCGTCCGAGTTGAGAATCGATGAGCTGATACTGTGCGCATGCGTGTCATTTTTCAACCAGATGAAATGAAGCACGTTAGTCAAGTTGGTCTATTTTGTTAAACGTTTTGTTAAAAGTTTACTTAAGGATTCTGTTAGGTTATTGGCTAAAAGGGTTTTTATGATCTAGGTCAGGGAAGTGTCGTGGTACCATAATAAATGAGTTTGATTAAAAGAAAAAATGTGATTTATGAATTAGCTGCACTGTAATAAAAGATAATGATGACATGCAAAAATTGTGTTTGTATTAAATAAACAATGTTTTAATGATACAATACACAACTATAATTTGAACCATGTTCAAACAAAAATTATTATAAAAGATTTTTATTTAACTTTTAAACGGTGGTATAATGCTAAAAATGAAGTAATCAAACTACTGCACAAGCAAACCAAGCGGCACGTTTCAGTCACTCTCTGTGTGAGTTCTCCAATCTCATTCTCGACTCAAGAAGCGGTTGCAGCGGTTGTCGGATCACCAGTACACTGAACGAGAACCGGTTTCTTTCGGACGCGTCCGATTCGAGAATCGATGAGCTGATACTGTGCGCATGCGTGACTCGTGCAGCTGCCAAACAAACAAACTCCTGCTATGACTGACTCCATCTCAAACCGAACTAGTTCTTTTTTTACCACTGTCTCTGTGCTAATGCTATGAGCGCGGTTAACTGAGGACTTTAATGAGGGGATCTGGTGAAACGTATGTTTATAACAAAGTCTTTATGGATTGTGCATGTGCAGTAAGCTGATAGTGTTTCTGATTAGAATTAATTTATCTTATAATTTATTAAATCAAGACTTGTAAAACTTACTCATATGATCACTGCATGTAACTGTATATGGGTGCGGGACGATAGTAATTACGTTAATGACGTCATTACGTCATAGCGTAAAAGAACTGGTGAACTGGTTTTTTGAACCGGTTCTTTGAAACGAACCGTCCGAAAGAACCGGTTCGCGGAAAAGAACCGAACTTCCCATCACTATTGTGCATGCCAATTAAAACCGGAAAATAGCTGCCGCTATGGCAAGCCGTTTTAGCATTAAATACTCTTTGCTATACTAGTATGGCAAGCCGCTTTAGCATTAGTGTGACACTACCCAACAGCAAAATGCTTACTGACCTACATTAATTTGTTAAAAGACTATTTTTCCCCTTTTTTTGACTAAAACTAGACTAAAACCTTTTTGACTTTTCGTCGACTAAAACTAGACTAAAACCTTTTTGACTTTTCGTCGACTAAAATTGGACTAAAACTATCACGTATAGAAGTGACTAAAATTTGACTAAAACTAATAACCATTTTAGTCCAAAAGACTAAGACTAAGACTAAATCTAAGATGGTTGTCAAAAACAACACTGCATCAGATACACCGATTTGATTGGTTCCCACAATTGCTTACGTATTGCAGTAACCTGCACCATTGCTCGATGCCAGAGTGTCTTGCAGAGACAATTCAAATTGTGCTCTCGCAAGACCTCTGGATTTCCAGGGTAAGACAACGTAGGACATACAGAAAAACAGTACAAAATAGGAGAAAAGAGCTGTAATATAAAGTATGTGTATATACATATATAGATAAGTATAAATAAAATATACAGCAAGTCTGACAATAAAACAAACACAAAATAAGCCAAAACAAAAGCATTAACATTGAAGTTAAATTCTGATGTAATTATGTGAGGTGTAAGATTGTAATGCATAAGATGTACACCTTGATATCTTGTAAATGTATAAAGTTAAAAAAGGGAATAAGTAGGAAGATTAGGAAAAAGGGAAAGAAGAAGGAACAAAATATATAAACTAAATAACCAGATAAAGAAAGGAAATGAAGAAAATAATTCAAATAATATCAATATAATCAAGTAAATAAATAGATGAACACTGTTCAGGAGGCATCAGAGTGGAGCAGTAGGTCATTCTTACACCAAGGTACTGTATTTTAAGATGTGAACGGTATAAACCAGTGGTTCTCAAACTGGGGCATGAAAAACAAAAGCTGAGCTTTGGCATTAATTTAATTCTAGCCCAACTTAAGGTTAAGGTGATGAGTTGGCTTAAGTGGTGTTTCCCATACATGGATAAATTTGTGACGACTTGCCACAATATCAAAACTGGCCGCCACAAATAGATTTTCCAAAAGGCTTTGGCTTTGTGAAACAGGCGTTAGTGTGGACCAGGCCTAAAAGATAGAATGGTAAATTACTTTTTGTGGAAAACTTAACACTTATTGGTTTGAACTACTGTTATATGTATCTACATGTTGTGATGTTAACTGCTTTGTGCCATTAAACTGGGGTTAACTTTTATCCCTTTGTTTTTCCAACTTAGACCTAACAGCGCTGAAAGAGGAGAGAGAAGTACTGAATGAAACTGAAGAGAAAGATCAGTTTGAGAATCTTCATAATTTCGTATCTGGAGAAAAATCTGTTTGTTCCTTAGAGTCTGAAAAGATTTCTAAACAAAAAACAGCTCAAAAGACAGGAACTATGAGTATTTTCACTTGCTGTCAGTGTGGAAAGAGTTTCAAACAACAAGGACACCTTAAAAGGCACATGAGAATTCACACTGAAGAGAAGCCTTACTCATGCCAACAGTGTGGAAAAAGTTTCACTGATAAAGGAAACCTTAACCAACACATGAGATTTCACACCGGAGAGAAGCCTTACACATGCAAACAGTGTGGAAAGAGTTTCACTGTAAAAGGAAACCTTAACATTCACATGAGAGTTCACACTGGAGAGAAGCCTTACACATGCAAACAGTGTGGAAACAGTTTCAGTCAAAAAGGAAGCCTTGACAACCACATGAAAATTCACAATAAAGAGAAGCCTAACAGATCCCCTTAGCATGGACAGTGTTTCAAACAAATTGTCTAGAACAGAGAGTTCCGGTCCTTGATTCTGATTGGCCACAATCAAAGCTGTTGTAAATTACTCTACGAAAATACACCTCTTTGTTTCTCGGGAACCACATTGTTGCAACTACAATTACAGTTAATGTCAAAAGTTTACATCCCACTTTCAGAATCTGCAAAAATGTTCCCTTGTCAAAACAATCCTAAAGAATTCCAATAAGAATCCTATACAGGGCTCTTACAATGATAGAAATTCTAATACACATTTTAGAGCACTGTGTTTTGTCCATGGTACACTTTACCGTGTCAACTAGCTATATTGTGTTTGGCTGAGCTTACTGCATAAACATGTAAGGAATGAAATGGACTATGGACAATGTGTTTGCTCTGTCTCCAATGTAAGAACTACACATTTGTATATCATGAATTGAAGGTAGGGCTCAGAGAAAGTGCACTGTTTTTTTGATTGAAGCAAAATGAAAGACACTGTTAGAATTTTAACATCAGTGTGCATGGATTTAATTTGCACACGTCAGTTACTTTCTCACTTCTACCACCAACATTGGCGGCTTTGTGGAAGGCTCAAGGTGGAAGGTAATAATCATATCTTGGATCCATTCCTCAAGGATTGTATTAGGAATGGTCTTAGAGGATTGTCTTACAGGACAAGGCCTAAATCTGCTGTATGATCATTTCTACAGGAGTTTAATGGGATCCAATTTCATCTTGAAATTTTCATCTTGAATTGACTATACACACACACACACACACACCATTGTATTGCACTAATTTAACTTGCTCTGACACTTTGTAATTATTATTTGTCTAATACACTTGGTTTGTAAATGGTGGCTGTGTGTGAGTTTACTACGTTCATACATTCTTTCATAAAAAAAAAAGAAATCTCCCATTTCAAATGAATTTGGCGCTCTGTGGGGTATTGTTACAACTTAAACTCACCTAGTGAGTTTAGTGCAAAAATTTCATGTCTTTCTTTCAAAAGTTCACTCTTACGGGTAATAAACTGAACAAAAGGGTAGGCGTATCTGGCGTGCTGTCCGGGAGAGGGTCCGTGCTCGGAATTTGGCCCAAACTCTATAAATGCTCCCCAAAAAGGCTAATAATTGCAAGACAGCAGCCAGGTGACCCCCAAAAATTGCCTAGCTTGAGCTGAAGGGATGCTGGAAGTTGGTTGTAATAGCAGGCCTGCACAGGAGGAGCAATATTAGTCTGTTTCATTCTTATTCCGAGGTCCCCGTAGCCGCCAGACCCAGCCTGTATCCAGATCAGATGGTCATTGCAGTCCCCCAGATCCAGTCCGTACCCAGCTTAGATAATGGATCACCACCTGGAGATGACTTTAATAGCCGAGGTTGTCAAACAGATTAGCTCCAGAGACGGATCATCAATGAAGACCTCGCCAAACTAGACGGCCATCGGTGCTACACCACGGGATCCAGATGAGTTCTCTACAATCAGACATTGGTACAAACTGCTGGTTTCGTCTGGCCAGAGGAGAACTGGTCCCCCGACTGAGCCTGGTTTCTCCCAAGTTTTTTTTCTCCATTTCTGTCACCTGTGGAGTTTTGGTTCCTTGCCGCTGTTGCCTCTGGCTTTCATAGTTGGGGAAATTTTTTCAGCGATATCGTATATTATTTGAACTGAACAGGACGATGATATCACTGAATTCATTGATGAACTGCCTTTTACTGAAAATTGATTATGTACTAATAAATTTACTAATAAATTTAATAATGCGTTAATTACACACATTGATGCTGTTTAAATACTGTGCAGTTGCTTTGACACAATCTGTATTGTTAAAAGGGTTATATAAATAAAGGTGACTTGACTTGACTTGACGTGACTTGAATCCACCAACTTGACATGACTTCAATCCACCATCCTTTCATCCACTGCCAGCTGTCTGTCTGGATGGAAGCAAGTTTTGCATGCTGTGATGATGCTGTCGTACAGGGGCTTGATTTTGAAAAGTCTGTCGTAGGCTTGAATCCCCTTTTTTCGCGTGTTTTCTCGATCACCCTCAGGATCACAAAGATGCAGGTTCCAGGAAATGGCCTGAAATCTGGACCTGGACATAACCAATCTTGGGAAGGGTAAGCGGTAGATTTCTTTTCCCGACCAGTAATCACCAATATTTTTGGCACCAAGGAGCCCGATGTAAACCACAAGTGCAATGTATGAATAAAATTCTTGTGCTTTTAAAGGCAACCACAGGAAACGTTTTCCAGCCTCTGATATCATTCTTGCAAAGGCGTTTGTATTTTTTACAATTGTGTCTACCACAGAGCTGGTAAAATAAGCTGAAAGAGCTGCAAGGGGGAATAGATCCTGTCCATTACAAGCTGTGCTCCTGTGATTCGTTTAGGCAGGAAAAGTGGTAACACTGGAACCTCATCCTCAACACTGCAGTCTGAGGCCCTACGTCAAACTCCCTATGTTGGAATTGACATATAAATCTAGTGTTTGCAAAAGACCACCGAAAATAGAAGGTTTATCCTTATCCTTATATAGATTTAACCTTGATTTCCGTAAGAAAGGTGCCCCAAATTGGTGGAAAACCACATCTCAACCATACGCTGTCCAAAGCATTGAACCGCCTTCACGCGGCAAAACAGAACATGTTGTTGGCCCGCACTGCTGGGTCAAACTGCGCTTCCCAAAAACAGATTGGGTCAAAACTGACAGAAGAAAACTGTAAGCCTGCTCTAAGCCAGTCTCGCACAACGCAAGAGCCTCCGTTTCTCCTGTGTAATTTGGGGGCCGATAAAAACTGCGTCCGACCCAGTGAAGTAAACCA
Source organism: Garra rufa (assembly GCF_049309525.1). Taxonomy (NCBI): domain Eukaryota; kingdom Metazoa; phylum Chordata; class Actinopteri; order Cypriniformes; family Cyprinidae; genus Garra; species Garra rufa. Next base: position 1,214,933 of record NW_027394280.1, on the reverse strand, counting down.
TGACCAGCCCGGCTAGCTCAGTCGGTAGAGCATGAGACTCTCCATGTTGGGCGGCCCTGTTGACTCTCTTTCTTATACTCAGAAGCTGACTCGGGTGAGTTCTGTAATGATAGTATAGCAGCAAGCATTGAGGTAGCCAATTGTCCTCTAGAAGCAGCATCTAAGGAAATTAAAGAAGAACAAGCATGCAAAACAGATAACGAGAAACAGACAAGCCATACTAATGGTGAAGCATCAATAGTACAAGCCTTACATGACACAATGGTTCTCAGCAGACTTCCTGCACCTGAGCCCTTAGTTTTCTCAGGGGACCCACTCAAGTTCTTAGAGTGGAGAACAAGTTTCAAGGCATTAATAGAACGGCGATGCACAAATCCAGCCGATAAGTTGTTCTACCTACAAAAGTATGTCAGCGGTGAAGCACAATCTGTGTTGGAAGGAACCTTCTACAGAAAAGACAACGAAGCCTATGATCAAGCATGGGAAGCACTGAATTCTCGGTATGGCCATCCATTTGTAATTCAGCGTGCGTTCAGAGAAAAACTGAATAGCTGGCCCAAGATTGGTTCGAGAGAGTCTGTTAAATTGAGACAATTCAGTGATTTTATGACAGCATGCAGCAATGCTATGCCACACATCAAAGGGCTTCAGGTGTTAAACGACTGTGAAGAAAATCAGAAAATGCTACAAAAACTACCTGATTGGCTGACGTCTCGTTGGAATCGGCATGTAACAATGCAGCTGAAACGAGCGGAAGAGTACCCTACTTTCAAGGAGTTTGCTGATTTTGTGGCACAGGAAGCAGAAATAGCATGCAACCCTGTAACATCCTTTCACGCCCTGAAGCTCTCTGAAGAAAAGCCATCTAGAGAAGTCAAGCGCTCAAAGGCTAATGCGTTCATCACTAATGTGAAAGCGTCAGATAAATCAAGAATAGTGTCAAAATCATACAGTGTTGGAGTAAGCAACTCAGTTGATTCTAACAGATCCAATAGAGTTAACACTCTGCCTTCATGTTCAAACCCAGTCACGTGCAGGTGTTGTGGAGAGAGCCACTCCATCCACAAATGCCAAACGTTCACCAGTAAGTCTGTGGAGGACAAGAGAAAGTTCATATAAGACAATAACCTATGTTTTGGCTGTCTTAGGAAAGGACACAATTCAAAGGACTGAAGGAATAAAGCTACTTGTAGTATATGCAAGAAACATCATCCAACACCACTTCATGAAGACCGTCCTTCTTCTACAGCAGTAACAGTTTCGCACACAATGCAAGCTGAACAAAACACATCTTCTCTTTCCTGTTGCGTAGACAGTGTAGATGGTGGGAGTACATCAATGATAGTGCCTGTATGGATTTCTTCAACTTCCACTCCTGATAGAGAGACCTTAGTTTACGCTCTTTTGGATACGCAAAGCAGCAACACCTTTGTGGATCAAGAGTTGTGTGAGAGGATGGGGGTGATTTCAGAGCCAGTAAAGTTAAAGCTTACCACAATGATGGGAAAGGATTCAATTGTTCAAAGTGAAAGAGTTTGTGGGCTCAGAGTTAGGGGGTTTCACTCCCATGGCCTAATCAGTTTGCCACCTGCCTATACCAGAGACTTCATTCCACTTGAACTTTCCCACATTCCTACTCCGGAAACCGCTATAAGGTGGAGTCATCTGAATGAAATTGCTCAGGAAATTCCAACGCTGCTGAATTGTAAGGTCGGACTCTTGATAGGTTATGATTGCTCAAGAGCTTTGGCACCACGCCAAGTCATCACAGGAGGTGATGAAGAACCATTTGCAGTCAAGACAGACTTGGGTTGGAGCATAGTTGGCTGTCCACCGCAGTTTGCCAAGTCGACTGAAGTTACAGGTCTGTGCCATCGTGTATCTGTTAAGGAACTCCCGATACTAACACCTACCTCAGTCATCAGAGCCCTTGAATCAGACTTTAGAGATACAAGCCCAAGGGAAAGGAGCATATCACAAGATGATATACAGTTCACGCAACTTCTAAATGAGAAAATTAATCAGAATTCAGAGGGACACCTTGAGATGCCCCTCCCCTTTAAGACACGCCCACAGTTACCTGAAAATAAGCAGCTGGCTCTGGTGCGACTGAAGCGTCTGAAAGGAAGATTTGAGAAAGACCAGAAATTCAAGGATGATTATGTAAAGTTCATGGAAGGTGTCTTCAAGGATGGTGATGCAGAGAGCGCTGAACACCAACCCAAAGTAGGAAACGTCTGGTATATTCCTCACCAGGGGGTATATCACCCTAGAAAGCCAGAGAAAATTAGAGTTGTGTTCGACTGCTCTGCTAAATATGGTGGCACGGCGTTGAATGATCACTTGCTAACGGGACCAGATCTCACTAATGGACAATCAGGCGTACTCTGCAGGTTCTGCAAATATCCAATCACCATTATCTGTGATGTGGAAAGGATGTTTCACAGGTTCCATGTAAGCCAGGAAGACAGAGATTACTTACGGTTCCTGTGGTGGGAAAATGGCGATACAAGATCAGAGCCAAAGGAGTATCGCATGAAAGTCCACCTTTTCGGAGCAGCATTATCTCCTGGCTGCGCGAATTACGGAATGAAGTATCTTGCATGTCAAAACGAAAGAGAGTATCCTGCAGCAGCCAGTTTCATCAAAACTAATTTCTACATTGATGATGGGCTCATTAGTGTGAAAAATGTGGACACTGCTATCAAACTTGTCCAAGAAGCCCGAAATGTGTGTGCAAAAGGGAAATTGCGCCTACACAAGTTCATCTCGAACAACAAAAGGGTTATGGAGTCTGTCCCTGTCAGTGAACGAGCCAGCGAAATTCAGGATGTGGAGCTTGGTTCAAATGAATTCCCAGTCCAGACTGTGTTGGGAGTAAAGTGGAGTGTAAATAGTGACACCTTTTCATTTAAAGTAACACTGGATGAGAAACCAGCAACACGGCGAGGAATCCTCTCAACCGTCGCATCTGTGTTTGATCTGTTAGGATTCTTGGCTCCCTTCCTTCTATTAGGAAAGAAAGTACTACAGGAAATGTGCCAAAGGGGCATTGAGTGGGATGACCCACTTCCCAGAGAGTTAATGCCGCAATGGAGTAGCTGGCTAAATGAATTGAAGAACCTGCACGATCTCCAGATAGCAAGATGTTTTGCTCCTGAACACCTAGGGACTGTTCAGAGGATCGAACTCCATCACTTTTCAGATGCGAGTAGCCATGGCTATGGTCAGTGCTCATATATTCGAGTGTTGAGTGAAGATAAAGTGCACTGCTCTTTTGTCATTGGCAAAGCAAGAGTTGCGCCCACCAAAATCGTGACTATACCCAGGCTTGAGTTAACAGCTGTGGTGATCTCTTCAGCAGTCAGTAGCATGTTAAAGGAGGAGCTGGAGCTCAAAATTGACCAAGAATATTTCTGGACCGATTCAAAAGTAGTCTTAGGCTACATTAACAATGAAGCCCGTAGATTTCACGTTTTTGTAGCGAATCGAGTCCAAAGAATTAGAGAGGCGACTAACCCTGAACAGTGGCACTACATAGACACCGAACAAATTCCTGCAGATCACGCTTCCAGGGGCCTCAAGGTGTCAGAGCTGATCACTTCAAATTGGCTCACTGGAACGAAGTTTCTCTGGGAAAGAGAAATTGTCACAGCAAAGACAACTCCTGAGCTTCTGGTTGGCGACCCTGAAATCAGGACAACACAAGTGCTACAAACAAATGTAGCAAATGATGATGATCATTTTCTAGAGAGATTCAGTAGATTGTCGAAATGGCACACTGCATTGAAAGTTGTCGCTCGTATCCAGCAACTAGCGAGAGACAAGAAAGTTAAACCCATAAATGTTGAAGACATGAGAAATGCAAGCATCACGCTCATAAAATTGGCACAAAGAGATGCTTTCAAAGATGAAATACAAATACTGAAGCATAGTAAATTGCCATATAAATCTAATAAAATATTAATTTGTCATTTGTAATAATAATTTCATTCATTTGGACATCATTTATGTGATAATTACTGATAAATAAAGGATTCAGTAAATACTTCAATGTATGGCAACAGTGTAATATGAACTGGGAAGCCTGTGATCATTTCTTTTCTCCTCATTTTTTCTTTTTTTCTCTCTCTTTTCTTTCTTTTTCTCTTTTTCCACCTCCTTCCCCTACTTCCTCCTCCTTCCTTTTCTTCCCCCCCCCCTTAACAGACTATTGTTCCCCAGCTTTGGTGCAATTGGTTAGCGCATTCGGCTGTTAACCGAAAGGTTGGTGGTTCGAGCCCACCCAGGGACGTGTGAAATGCCGGAGTTTTGCACGCGCGTCAGGTGTCCACTAACGCCTATGCCATTCTTAGGGTTGCGAGGCACAGCTTTCTCAGGGCGTTTATCTTGTGCACCTTCAATAAGCTGGCTTGTTTTAAAAGAATTCAGCGGCGGGCATTTGGTGAACATTTTCACCAGCTCGAGTAGTTTGCTGTGGCATGTGGATGCCTTCTTTACTGATGATCTGTCTCTGGGGCTCATCTAGTTGACATAGTATCCGCTGACATTCGGCTGAAGGTGCTGATCCACCATCTGCTCTTGGTACGGACTGGAACCGGGGGACTGTAGTGACCATCAGATCGGAATGCAGAATGGATCTGGTGGCTACGGTGACCTCAGAATAAGAAGAAACAGACTAATAATAATGTAGATGCAAAAGTTCCATGTTGCCACAAAGTCAATACCCAATACCCCACCGGGATGACTTGAAATACAGTCAGCATCGGCAATTTTTGCCAGTCTCTCTGGAGGCTTGTTGAGAAAGATAGTCTTGCTTCGTTTTGTTTCCTTTTATTGGCGTGGCTGGTTGTTGGTACTCGTCAAATAGGTGTCCACCGATCATAGCGTGCCGGAGCCAGAAGACTTGTTGTTTTGTCAATATGTTCTCAAGACTTTGCGGCAGGTATCAATAAACTACAGCACAATCACAGCTCGCCGCTACCCATCGTAAACAGGTTGGGCCTGTCTGTTCCGGTGGGCTCTCAGTGGTGCTAAAGCATGAGAGGATGGGATTCGAACCCACACAAACCAAGGCGTGCCGAGCACAACGGACTAGCCTTGCATCGCCTTAACCACTCGACCACCTTTCGTTTTGCGCGGTCCTTTTGTTTAACACTCCCGATTCAGACCACCAGCTCATTAGTAGAGCGCTCAGTGAACTGAACTGAGTGTGTCAGATAGGGAAGACACACAAAAATTGCAGAGTGGGGTCCCCAGGACCGAGGATCACTGCTAAATGTACCGAACGACGAGGATGGGATTCGAACCCACGCGTGCAGAGCACAATGGATTAGCAGTCCATCGCCTTAACCACTCGGCCACCTCGTCGTATTACGTGCCGTCTTTTATTTAGCACTCCCGATTCAGATCATCAGCTCATTAGTAGAGAACTTAAAGAACTGAACTGAGTGTGTTAGATAAGGAGGACACACAAAAAGTTCAGCATGGGGTCCCCAGGACCTAGATTAAGGTCCAGTGCTAAAGGAACCGAACGACAAGGATGGGATTAGCAGTCCATCGCCTTAACCACTCGGCCTCCCCGCCCCCTTGCTGACTGAGAGAGGCCATGCTGCGGACCTTTTCAGCTGCTGCTGCTGTGCTTTCAGCAGGCTGTTTTGAGCACAGAGGGAATAGTGAATGAGCCGTCTTTTACACACCTCTAATCTGTTCCGTAGAAACACGGTGCAGCAACCCGTGCCAGGAGACTGTTTGTGCGGCAGTTTAAAGCTTGCTACCACCTTGCTGGTTCACATCCACGTAGGTGCCTGCAAAGGTCACGACCGTCGCTGGCATTCTTTCGCAGAGGCAATATTGTAGCCTATGAGGTTTAGCCGAGGCGCGATCATTGCTGGTTGAAAACTTTACCCAATACCCCGCCAGGATGACTTGAAATACAGTCAGCTTTGGCAATTTTTGCTAGCCTCTCTGGAGGCTTAGAGTATTGTTGAGAAAAAATAGCCTGGTTTTGTTTCTCGTCGAAAAGGTGTCTGCTGATGATTGAGCGCCAGAGCCAGAAGGCTTGTTGTTTTGTAAATATGTCCTCAAGACGAGTATAATTAAACTGCAGCGCAATTACAGCTCACCGTTACCCATCGTAAACAGGTTGGGCCTGTCTGGTCCGGTGGGCTCTCAGTGGCGCTAAAGCTTCCAGTGCATGTCGAGCACAATGTATTAGCCTTCCACCGCCTTACCCGCTGGACCACCTCGTCATCTTGCGTGGTTTCTTTGTTTAACACTCCTGAACCATGTGCATGTGGATGCCTTCTTCGTCTTTTGTTTCAGCCGCCGAGGGCCTGTTTTCCACTGAGGCCCTGCGTCAAACTCCCTATGAGACACAATCGAACGTTAGTAGTAACCTCCGATTACGGCCGAATGTGGATTCTGCTCGGACGACGGGGCACCGGTACATCCTTTGTAGCTTTGGCTTGTTAGCCAAACGCTACAGCAGTTTGCCATTTCCCATGAAATCATCCTTGATTTCCTTAAGAAAGGTGCCCCAAATTGGTGGAAAATCACATCTCAACCATACGCTGTCCAAAGCATTGACCCGCCTTCACGCAGCAAAACAGAACGTGTTGTTGGCCCGCACTGCTGGGTCAAACTGCGCTTCCCAAAAACAGATTGGGTCAAAACCGACAGAAGAAAACTCTAAGCCTGCTCTAAGCCCTACCCACGGGGAGGGCTCGACAGTCTCGCACAGCGCGAGAGCCTCCGTTTCGCCTGTGTAATTTGGGGGCCGATGAAAACTGGGTCCGACCCGGTGAAGAAGCCCACGACCAGCCCGGCTAGCTCAGTCGGTAGAGCATGAGACTCTTAATCTCAGGGTCGTGGGTTCGAGCCTCACGTTGGGCGGCTCTGTTGACTCTCTTTCTTCCCAAAAGGGTGGCGGGCTCCAGCGTGCCCATTCGCCGCGCAGGCTGAGTGGATTTTGCGAGCTCCGGAAACATCTTTCAAAACAGATGTCGCTGTTAGTGCGAGCAATTTTAATCCCTATCACTAACCCTAACCCTTGCTTTTACACCGGTGATCCGGCGGCAGCAAGCAACAGCGGCTGTCTCTGTGGCGCTACCTGGAGCAGGATCGTCTGTTTCCGCGGCCGTCTCCTCGTCCAATCGCCGATCTCGCCGTCCATTGTGAGAATGGACGAGAGCCAATCGCGTCACTCGCCGTCCATTGTGAGAATGGACGAGGCGCCAATCGCATCGCACGCGTTCCATTGTTGAGAGCCAATCGCGTTGCCGAATGAGAATGGACGCAGCCACCCACCGCGCTTAGCTTCATTCTAATTCATGTAAAAAATCAGACGAACGGAACATCTAATAACTTTTCAAAGTAAGTAATACATGTTTGCTTCTTTCTTCATATCTGTTTACAGTGTTCTCAATTGGTAACTCGTTACGTTTTCGTCCGTCGTTCATCCGTTTTTGTGTGTTCATAAACTTTTGACTCGCGACTTGTGAATGAAACAATGTTCCCACTAAACATTGGACGTCGGATAGACGTGCAGATCATGTCTATATTGGGTCCGTCGGTCCATGACCAATTCTGGATATCTATTCGACGTCCAAACTAGGTCCACTATTCGGACGTCCAACCATGACCCAACTTGGACGTCACTTTGACGTTCAACATTTGACCTAATCTGGCTTATTTTTTTGGACGTCATTTGGACGTCTATGGCAGTTGTGATATACACATTGGACGTCGGATAGACGTGCAGATCATGTCCATATTGGGTCCGTCGGTCGGACCAATTCTGGACATCTATTCAACGTCCAAACTAGGTCCACTATTTGGACGTCTATCCATGACCCAATTTAGACGTCATTTTGACGTTCAACATTTGATCTGGGTTTTTTTGGACGTCATTTGGACGTCTATGGCAGTTGCAGTAAATGTGTTTTACAAAATAGAACCTATTAACATGATTATACATACGAATACAGATTATTTATAAACAAACAAGATTTATTATCTGTATGACTATTTATTTATTTGGTAGTCCATATGTTTTTTTATTATTATTTTTATTTTTTTTACATTTTCCTGTTTTCCTTTAACAGTTTTTATTTTATTTAAAGTAGCCTATAATCAAGTTATTATTTTTTTATGTTATATATATAGCCTCATGGAGAGGGCGTCCGCCTCCCGTCCCGGAGACCCGTGTTCGAGACCTGCGCGGAGCAAGTGCGGAAGGACCTGTGTGTGAGGGGTTACATATACAGTGTGTATATATATATATAAATTTATTTATTTTATATAAAAAAAAAATCACTTTTGGAGTAGCCCTTATAAGGAGGTCCCACCAACGTCAACATTAGACGTGCGGTAGACGTCGAAAAAAGACGTCGCCTGGCGTCACAGAACAACCCCATCAATGGACGGAAATTGGACGTCCAAAAATGACATGGAAAAGACGTCACTACGACGTCACATTGCGCAGTGGGTTAGTTTGCCTCTAATCTTCCTTATTAAACTCCATTTACACGTTCTGAAGTTCAATTTAAATGGAAAAAAAAACGTGTTTCAGCTGTAAATGCAGTCATTCTTTATTACAGTTTACTGTGTTTTTACTATAGTGAATCGTAGTAACCATGTTGTGTTTTTGGCTGATCGATTACAACTGTATGAACACATGTCTTACTATAAATTAAAATCCGAATGAACAAAACAAACAAAACCCATTTTCCTTGTGTTTATCTTTATTTACCATGGTTTTACTATAGTGAGAGTGTAGTAATCATGTTTTGTTTTAATGAATTGCCTATAATCTCTCATTTTAAACACAGTTTGCCTGTAATCTTACTCATTAAACTAAATTTACTCGTTCTGAGGTTGGATTTATATTTCAGCTCTAAATGGTCATTCCTTATGACAATTCACCATGTTATTACCATAGTGAAAGCCTAGTTGTGTTTTTGGCTTATCGATTACAACTGTATGAACACAGTCTTACTATAAATTAAAATCTGAATGAACAAAAAAACGTTATGCTTGTGTTCGTCATTTACCATGGTTTTACTATAGTGAAAGTGAAGTAATCATGTTTTCTTTTCATGCCTTGCCTATAATATCACATATTAAACACAGTTTGCCTGTAATCTTACTTATTAAACTCAATATAAACAGTCTTACTATGAATAAAATCGTGAATGAAAAAATCACCATGGTTTTACTAATGTGAAAGTGAAGTGAAAGTGTGTTTGGTTTTCATGACTTGCCTAAAATCTCACATAAAACACCATTTGCCTGTAATTTTGCATAATAAACACATGTATTCTTTTTTTCAGTTTGATTTGGTTTTTAAAAATGTTTTGTTGTAGAAATAGTCATTTCTAATTAAAATGTAATGTGATTTTGCTATGTGTGACTGTAGTAATCAAGTTTTGTGTTTGCAGATGGATTACCATTTGTATAAACACAGATGCAAGTGCTACAAATAATAATTAAAATGAAAACGCAATGTTATATAGACATAAAGGGAGGGTAACACTTTATTTTACATTGTCATACACGCTATATGTAGTTACTATAGCAATAACAGTAAATTATAAATAATTGGATGCAACTAACTATAAACCAAACAAAACACTAGTCTTACCCCTATAGTAACTGCATGTGGTAATTTAATATTCAAATACTTATATGCATAATTGTAGTTTAACACCTTTGAATAAAGTGTAACCTTGTTTTGCTTTATTAGTAATAAAATAATGTTTAATTGTTGTAATGGGTGCCATGATTTAGTTAGCTTGAATAGTAGGGGTGTAAATATTAATCGATTCGTATCGATGCATCGATTATGCAGCCGCCGATTCAATGCATCGATTCGTCCGCAAGAATATCGATTAATGTGTTTATTTTGCCGCCTGTTTGTTCACTTGTCTATTTTTAGAATCCGTTCCGACCTTTTACTGTCTATGGCTCCGACGTAAGCGTACTACCTACTCCTAAGCTGCGGGTGGCACTAACCTCACTGTCTTCTTCTTCACACGCCTTACTTTCGTTTCACAGTCCATCTATGATGTTGTTCATGTTCACAGACCTCACATTGTTGTCTGACTTTCAAGAGCGATGATTTTGAACTGATTTTGTGGATTAGTATTCTATTTGCAGTTCATCTACTGCAGAGGATGTGTGACCATTACCTCTTAATAAGATGCAAATTGTATTTTCAAAATGTAACCAATTTTGTATGAAAGAAACGGTGAATAGGCTAATTGGCAATAGTAGACATGCACTATAAGTTTTTTTTTTTTATTATTACAATTTATCTGATTGCACTTTGTAGATGCAGTAACTTATATTTGCTGTTCTATTTGCAGTGCATTGAGCACAACTGCTTTAGTGGAACATACACATTATATGAATAGAATACTGTTTCTGTATTCTCAATAAAAGGCAAATTATTTACCATTTTTGTTGATTTATTTGAAACTTAATAGATATCATGTAAAAATATCTAATATTGAATCGAATCGGATCGAATCGCATCGTATCACAGGGAATTCTGAAGTATCAAAAATAATTGAATCATTGGCTTAAGACATCGGTATCGTATCGAATCGTCTTGAAGGCTCCGATTTACACCCCTATTGAATAGATATGATTGTATCATTATAAATAAATTAAAAACATTTGTGTAGTTGTCCAATACCTGCAAAATGCACATTACTAACTATTATTTTCCTATTATATTTAGATGAGCACTAAGCCAAAGAGCCACAAGGTCATGGGTGATGGCGAGTGGACATCCTGGTACATCCTTTGTAGCTTTGGCTTGTTAGCCAAACGCTACAGCAGTTTGCCATTTCCCATGAAATCATCCTTGATTTCCTTAAGAAAGGTGCCCCAAATTGGTGGAAAATCACATCTCAACCATACGCTGTCCAAAGCATTGACCCGCCTTCACGCGGCAAAACAGAACGTGTTGTTGGCCCGCACTGCTGGGTCAAACTGCGCTTCCCAAAAACAGATTGGGTCAAAACCGACAGAAGAAAACTCTAAGCCTGCTCTAAGCCCTACCCACGGGGAGGGCTCGACAGTCTCGCACAACGCGAGAGCCTCCGTTTCGCCTGTGTGATTTGGGGGCCGATGAAAACTGGGTCCGACCCGGTGAAGAAGCCCACGACCAGCCCGGCTAGCTCAGTCGGTAGAGCATGAGACTCTTAATCTCAGGGTCGTGGGTTCGAGCCCCACGTTGGGCGGCTTTGTTGACTCTCTTTCTTCCCAAAAGGGTGGCGGGCTCCAGCGTGCCCATTCGCCGCGCAGGCTGAGTGGATTTTGCGAGCTCCGGAAACATCTTTCAAAACAGATGTCGCTGTTAGTGCGAGCAATTTTAATCCCTATCACTAACCCTAACCCTTGCTTTTACACCGGTGATCCGGCGGCAGCAAGCAACAGCGGCTGTCTCTGTGGCGCTACCTGGAGCAGGATCGTCTGTTTCCGTGGCCATCTCCTCGTCCAATCGCCGATCTCGCCGTCCATTGTGAGAATGGACGAGAGCCAATCGCATCGCTCGAGCTCCATTGTTAAGAGCCACTCACCGTGCTTAGTTTCATTCTAAGTCAGGTTCAAAAATCAGACGAACGGAATATAGGATAACTTTTCAAAGTAAGTAATACATGTTTTCTACTTTCTTCCTCTCTGTTTACAATGTTCTCAATTGGTAACTCGTTACGTTTTCGTCCGTCGTTCATCCGTGTTTGGCGTTCACAAACTTTTGACTCGCGAATTGCCCATAATGAAACACTGTTTAAATGTAATCTAACTTTCTAAAGTCCATTTACTCGTTCTTAAATTCGATTTAAATGGGGGAAAAACGCGTTTCAGCTGTAAGTGCAGTCATCCCTTATGACAATTTACCTTGTTTTTACTATAGTAAAAGCGTAGTAACCATGTTGTGTTTTTGGCTGATCGATTACAACTGTATGAACACAGTCTTACTATAAAGGAAAATCTGAATGAACAGCAACAACAAAAAACGTTGTGCTTGTGTTTGTCGTCATTTACCATGGCTTTACTATAGTGAAAGTGTAGTAATCATGTTTTCTTTTCATTACTTGCCTATAATCTCACATATTTAACACAATTGTGCCTGTAATCGTACTTATTAAACTCAGTTTACTCGTTCTTTAAGTGTAAACACAGTCTTACTATAAATAAAAATATGAATGAAAAAAAAACAAGTCATTTACCATGCTTTTATTACCATAGTGAAAGTGTAGTAATCATGTTTTGTTTCCATGATTTGCCTATAATCTTACATATAAAACACCATTTGCCTGTAATTTTGCATAGTAAACACATCTATTCTATTTAAAGTTTGATTTGGATTTAAAAAATATGTTTAGTTGTAGACATTGTCATTTCTAATTAACATTTAATGTGATTTTGCTGTGTGAATGTAGTAATCAAGTTTTGTGTTTGCAGATGGATTACTCTTTATATAAACACAGATGCAAATAATAATTTAAATGAAAATGCAATGTTATATAGACATCCCTTACAAAAATTAACCATGGTTTAAGTAAAGTGTACTTACTATGTTCTTTGTTTTTTTGTTTTTTTCTCAGATTGATTATCATATGTATAACCACAGCTTTTAACTAACAATGTACTTTATTTTACATTGTCATTAATACATGCTATATGTAGTTACTATAGTAATAACAGTAAATTATGCATAATTGGATGCAACTAACTGTAAACCAAACAAAACAATAATCTTATCCCTATCGTAACTGCATGTAGTAATTTCATATTCAAATCTTTATATGTATAATTGTAGTGTAACACCTTTAAATGTTTAACCTTGTTTTGCTTTGTTAGCAATAAAATAATATTTAATTGTTGTAATGGGTGCCATTATTTAGTCAGCTTGAATATATATCGTTGTATCATTATAAAAAAATTAAAAACATTTGTGTAGTTGTCCAATACCTGCAAAATGCACATTACTAACTACTATTTTCCTATTATATTTAGATGAGCACTAAGCCAAAGAGCCACAAGGTCATGGGTGATGGCGAGTGGATGGCCAGGTTGAGGACTTTTGCCAGCTCTGGGGTTCGTCCGTCTGGAGGCAACAGACCAGCACCACGGCAGCGGAAGTGGAACAACCTCTACCAGAAGGTAAAGTTACCTGTATCTCATTGTAGAATATGAATGTGTACATTATTTGTCAAACATTTTTACACGTGACTGTGTTTAATGTTTTTGAAAGAAGTGTCTTTTGCTCATTCAGCCTGCATTTATTTGATCAAAAATACAGAAAAAACAGCAATATAATTTGTACTGCATAGTTGTATTTATTTTGTTATTTTTTAATGAAAACTGTGATACGTTTTGCAGAATTCATTGATGAATAAAAAGTTAAAAGAACAGCATTAATTTCTCTTTTGAACAGTCCTGTATATCGTTAAAGAAGATTTTCTATTTTATTTCTAATGCTGTTCTTTATTGAACTTTTTATTCTTCAATGAATCCTAAAAAAAGTATCACAGATTACATAAAAAAATACATTAAGCAGCACAACTGTGTCCAACATTGGTCATAAATTAAATTCTAAAATGATAGCTAAATATTCAGCGTTGATGACAGAAATAATTTGAATTTAAAGTTTATGGAACTATAAATTTAAACTGTAATGACATTTTACAATATTACTGATGTTTTCTTTATTTTGATCAAATAAATGCAGGATCGATGAGCATAAGGCACTTCTTTCAAAAAACATTAAAAATAGTGATGTGTCCAAACTTTTGACTGATCCTGTATTTGTGTTTCCTTTTATTAAATTTTGTTTTGGTTTTTTATAGGAGAACTGCTTGGTGTTGACTACTTCCTGAGTCAGACTGGACAGCCCCTGGTAGTGGACCCTGACTCAGAAGAGACAGAGAACATGCTGGAGGATGTGGATGAAGGCGAGGATGAAGAAGACGAGGGCTTCAGGGAGGACCAAACACTTGACATTACTGTGTCAAGTCTTACCGATGACCCAAGCTTCTCTCTGTCCTCCACTGTGCCTCCTTCACGCCAGGTGCCTCAGCATCTCCTGACGAGTCTGTGGTATGTAAATATCTTGTTGTATGCATGTATGTAATTGTGTTTCATGTAATATTGTTACATTTCTAGGAAAATATATATTTATATGTTTGTTTATTTTGTTCCACTTCACTGTACTCATAATGTTGTTCATTTCTGTTTTTTTTTTCTTTATATTTTTTCTCCCAGGCTTTGGATAGTGCTGGTGTGCTGGACAAAGTGGACAGCCTTGTGGAGTATCTTGTGGAGCTCAGGAATCAGCCATCTTTGGCTCTCACCAACCAGCAGGTCAGTTTCTCTACTTTTTCTTCTTGACCTGTCATATGTTGACACTACCACTTGTTTTGTTTTCTCATTTGCCTTGTATTATATGCTCTCTCTGCTTAGGTGGGCAATATAGTTGGCAGAACCTGCTGGATTACGATAAGAAGAGAGTGATGTTTGCTGTCAGACACCAGAGCAGGCTGGACACAGGTTCACTCCAGGGGTGGAGAGCGTGAAGAGGCAGACATTCACCACCACTGCCCCACTTGCTCAGTGGCCAGATTGTTGTCGCCTGATAGAGACCATTTCAAGCTCTGTGCCATCCATAAGAGTCCAAAAAAGAAAGGGGATAAAGTTTTATTTATGTGTATTGTTTTGTGCTTTCTGTTCTTTTGCACTTGCAATGAAGGCACAAGTGCCATGGACATTTGAAAGTTTTATTTAAAAGTATAGTTTTGTTTTCTGTTCTTTTGCACTTGCAAAGAATGCACAGTAGTAATTAATATTTTAAAGTTTTATTCATTTGTATTGTTCTGTGCTTTCTGGGTTTTTTTTTTGGACTCACAAAGGCAAACAAGAGCCATTGTCATTTTAAAATTTTATTTATGTGTATTGGTCTGTGCTTTCTGTTCTTTTCACTTGCAATTAATGCACAAGAGCCATGGACATTAGATGGTTTTATTTATATGTATAGTTCTGTTTTCTGTTCTTTTGCACTTGCAAAGAATGCACAGGAGTCATGGACAATAGAAAGTATTATTAAGAGGTATTATTCGGTGTTCTGCACATGCAACATAACTATAAGAATAAAAATGTAAAAAAAAAAAGAATAATGAATAATTGGCTATGACTGATTGAAAAATAAAAGTTTGGTCATGATTAAATAACTCTTTTTGTATGTCTTTGTTACAGTATCATTAAACGGTTATAGGCCCTTTTAAAAATGTTGATAAATTTGGGGATTATTTCATAAATAAATTGACTATTTTTTGTACTATAAGTTTTAGAACATAACTACAGCAGCAATATATTTAAACTAAAAGTGCAAAAACTCAGAACTGTGAATAAAATATCAATAATCAGTAATATAAATCTAATAAAGTATTAATTTGTCATTTCAGAAATTATTTAATCCATTTGGACATCATTTATGTGATAATTACTGATAAATAAATCATTCAGTAAACACTTCAATGTATGGCAACAGTGTAATATGAACTGGAAAGCTTGTGATCATCCTTACTCCCGTATAAATGTACAGAAAAATATAGAAAACATTTTTTTTCAGATAATTTATTGTAAATATACACTCCAAAAACATTGCTTTGAAGGAAAAAAGAGATAAAATTTCCTTTCATTTCTTTTCTCCTCATTTTTTTCCTTTTTTCTCTCTTTTTTCTTTCTTTTTCTCTTTTTCCCCCTTCTTCCTCCTCCTTCCTTTTCTTCCCCCCCCTTAACAGACTATTGTTCCCCAGCTTTGGCGCAATCGGTTAGCGCGTTCGGCTGTTAACCGAAAGGTTGGTGGTTCGAGCCCACCCAGGGACGTGTGAAATGCCGGAGTTTTGCACGCGCGTCAGGTGTCCACTAACGCCTATGCCATTCTTAGGGTTGCGAGGCACAGCTTTCTCAGGGCGTTTATCTTGTGCACCTTCAATAAGCTGGCTTGTTTTAAAAGAACTCAGCGGCGGGCATTTGGTGAACATTTTCACCAGCTCGAGTAGTTTGCTGTGGCATGTGGATGCCTTCTTTACTGATGATCTGTCTCTCTGGAGGCTTGTTGAGAAAGATAGTCTTGCTTCGTTTTGTTTCCTTTTATTGGCGTGGCTGGTTGTTGGTCCTCGTCAAAGAGGTGTCCACCGATCATAGCGTGCCGGAGCCAGAAGACTTGTTGTTTTATCAATATGTTCTCAAGACTTTGCGGCAGGTATCAATAAACTACAGCACAATCACAGCTCGCCGCTACCCATCGTAAACAGGTTGGGCCTGTCTGTTCCGGTGGGCTCTCAGTGGTGCTAAAGCATCAAATGAAGAGGATGGGATTCGAACCCACACAAACCAAGGCGTGCCGAGCACAACGGACTAGCCTTGCATCGCCTTAACCACTCGACCACCTTTCGTTTTGCGCGGTCCTTTTGTTTAACACTCCCGATTCAGACCACCAGCTCATTAGTAGAGCGCTCAGTGAACTGGACTGAGTGTGTCAGATAGGGAAGACACACAAAAATTGCAGAGTGGGGTCCCCAGGACCGAGGATCACTGCTAAATGTACCGAACGACGAGGATGGGATTCGAACCCACGCGTGCAGAGCACAATGGATTAGCAGTCCATCGCCTTAACCACTCGGCCACCTCGTCGTATTACGTGCCGTCTTTTATTTAGCACTCCCGATTCAGATCATCAGCTCATTAGTAGAGAACTCAAAGAACTGAACTGAGTGTGTTAGATAAGGAGGACACACAAAAAGTTCAGCATGGGGTCCCCAGGACCTAGATTAAGGTCCAGTGCTAAAGGAACCGAACGACAAGGATGGGATTAGCAGTCCATCGCCTTAACCACTCGGCCTCCCCGCCCCCTTGCTGACTGAGAGAGGCCATGCTGCGGACCTTTTCAGCTGCTGCTGCTGTGCTTTCAGCAGGCTGTTTTGAGCACAGAGGGAATAGTGAATGAGCCGTCTTTTACACACCTCTATTCTGTTCCGTAGAAACACGGTGCAGCAACCCGTGCCAGGAGACTGTTTGTGCGGCAGTTTAAAGCTTACTACCACCTTGTCGGTTCACATCCACGTAGGTGCCTGCAAAGGTCACAACCGTCGCCGGCATTCTTTCGCAGAGGCAATATTGTAGCCTATGAGGTTTATCCGAGGCGCGATTGTTAGCCAAACGCTACAGCAGTTTGCCTTTTCCCATGAAATCATCCTTGATTTCCTTAAGAAAGGTGCCCCAAATTGGTGGAAAATCACATCTCAACCATACGCTGTCCAAAGCATTGACCCGCCTTCACGCGGCAAAACAGAACGTGTTGTTGGCCCGCACTGCTGGGTCAAACCGCGCTTCCCAAAAACAGATTGGGTCAAAACCGACAGAAGAAAACTCTAAGCCTGCTCTAAGCCCTACCCACGGGGAGGGCTCGACAGTCTCGCACAATGCGAGAGCCTCCGTTTCGCCTGTGTGATTTGGGGGCCGATGAAAACTGGGTCCGACCCGGTGAAGAAGCCCACGACCAGCCCGGCTAGCTCAGTCGGTAGAGCATGAGACTCTTAATCTCAGGGTCGTGGGTTCGAGCCCCACGTTGGGCCGGCTTTGTTGACTCTCTTTCTTCCCAAAAGGGTGGCGGGCTCCAGCGTGCCCATTCGCCGCGCAGGCTGAGTGGATTTTGCGAGCTCCGGAAACATCTTTCAAAACAGATGTCGCTGTTAGTGCGAGCAATTTTAATCCCTATCACTAACCCTAACCCTTGCTTTTACACCGGTGATCCGGCGGCAGCAAGCAACAGCGGCTGTCTCTGTGGCGCAATCGGTTAGCGCGTTCGGCTGTTAACCGAAAGGTTGGTGGTTCGAGCCCACCCAGGGACGTGTGAAATGCCGGAGTTTTGCACGCGCGTCAGGTGTCCACTAACGCCTATGCCATTCTTAGGGTTGCGAGGCACAGCTTTCTCAGGGCGTTTATCTTGTGCACCTTCAATAAGCTGGCTTGTTTTAAAAGAACTCAGCGGCGGGCATTTGGTGAACATTTTCACCAGCTCGAGTAGTTTGCTGTGGCATGTGGATGCCTTCTTTACTGATGATCTGTCTCTCTGGAGGCTTGTTGAGAAAGATAGTCTTGCTTCGTTTTGTTTCCTTTTATTGGCGTGGCTGGTTGTTGGTCCTCGTCAAAGAGGTGTCCACCGATCATAGCGTGCCGGAGCCAGAAGACTTGTTGTTTTATCAATATGTTCTCAAGACTTTGCGGCAGGTATCAATAAACTACAGCACAATCACAGCTCGCCGCTACCCATCGTAAACAGGTTGGGCCTGTCTGTTCCGGTGGGCTCTCAGTGGTGCTAAAGCATCAAATGAAGAGGATGGGATTCGAACCCACACAAACCAAGGCGTGCCGAGCACAACGGACTAGCCTTGCATCGCCTTAACCACTCGACCACCTTTCGTTTTGCGCGGTCCTTTTGTTTAACACTCCCGATTCAGACCACCAGCTCATTAGTAGAGCGCTCAGTGAACTGGACTGAGTGTGTCAGATAGGGAAGACACACAAAAATTGCAGAGTGGGGTCCCCAGGACCGAGGATCACTGCTAAATGTACCGAACGACGAGGATGGGATTCGCACCCACGCGTGCAGAGCACAATGGATTAGCAGTCCTTCGCCTTAACCACTCGGCCACCTCGTCGTATTACGTGCCGTCTTTTATTTAGCACTCCCGATTCAGATCATCAGCTCATTAGTAGAGAACTCAAAGAACTGAACTGAGTGTGTTAGATAAGGAGGACACACAAAAAGTTCAGCATGGGGTCCCCAGGACCTAGATTAAGGTCCAGTGCTAAAGGAACCGAACGACAAGGATGGGATTAGCAGTCCATCGCCTTAACCACTCGGCCTCCCCGCCCCCTTGCTGACTGAGAGAGGCCATGCTGCGGACCTTTTCAGCTGCTGCTGCTGTGCTTTCAGCAGGCTGTTTTGAGCACAGAGGGAATAGTGAATGAGCCGTCTTTTACACACCTCTATTCTGTTCCGTAGAAACACGGTGCAGCAACCCGTGCCAGGAGACTGTTTGTGCGGCAGTTTAAAGCTTACTACCACCTTGTCGGTTCACATCCACGTAGGTGCCTGCAAAGGTCACAACCGTCACCGGCATTCTTTCGCAGAGGCAATATTGTAGCCTATGAGGTTTATCCGAGGCGCGATTGTTAGCCAAACGCTACAGCAGTTTGCCTTTTCCCATGAAAACATCCTTGATTTCCTTAAGAAAAGTGCCCCAAATTGGTGGAAAATCACATCTCAACCATACGCTGTCCAAAGCATTGACCCGCCTTCACGCGGCAAAACAGAACGTGTTGTTGGCCCGCACTGCTGGGTCAAACTGCGCTTCCCAAAAACAGATTGGGTCAAAACCGACAGAAGAAAACTCTAAGCCTGCTCTAAGCCCTACCCACGGGGAGGGCTCGACAGTCTCGCACAACGCGAGAGCCTCCGTTTCGCCTGTGTGATTTGGGGGCCGATGAAAACTGGGTCCGACCCGGTGAAGAAGCCCACGACCAGCCCGGCTAGCTCAGTCGGTAGAGCATGAGACTCTTAATCTCAGGGTCGTGGGTTCGAGCCCCACGTTGGGCGGCTTTGTTGACTCTCTTTCTTCCCAAAAGGGTGGCGGGCTCCAGCGTGCCCATTCGCCGCGCAGGCTGAGTGGATTTTGCGAGCTCCGGAAACATCTTTCAAAACAGATGTCGCTGTTAGTGCGAGCAATTTTAATCCCTATCACTAACCCTAACCCTTGCTTTTACACCGGTGATCCGGCGGCAGCAAGCAACAGCGGCTGTCTCTGTGGCGCAATCGGTTAGCGCGTTCGGCTGTTAACCGAAAGGTTGGTGGTTCGAGCCCACCCAGGGACGTGTGAAATGCCGGAGTTTTGCACGCGCGTCAGGTGTCCACTAACGCCTATGCCATTCTTAGGGTTGCGAGGCACAGCTTTCTCAGGGCGTTTATCTTGTGCACCTTCAATAAGCTGGCTTGTTTTAAAAGAACTCAGCGGCGGGCATTTGGTGAACATTTTCACCAGCTCGAGTAGTTTGCTGTGGCATGTGGATGCCTTCTTTACTGATGATCTGTCTCTCTGGAGGCTTGTTGAGAAAGATAGTCTTGCTTCGTTTTGTTTCCTTTTATTGGCGTGGCTGGTTGTTGGTCCTCGTCAAAGAGGTGTCCACCGATCATAGCGTGCCGGAGCCAGAAGACTTGTTGTTTTATCAATATGTTCTCAAGACTTTGCGGCAGGTATCAATAAACTACAGCACAATCACAGCTCGCCGCTACCCATCGTAAACAGGTTGGGCCTGTCTGTTCCGGTGGGCTCTCAGTGGTGCTAAAGCATCAAATGAAGAGGATGGGATTCGAACCCACACAAACCAAGGCGTGCCGAGCACAACGGACTAGCCTTGCATCGCCTTAACCACTCGACCACCTTTCATTTTGCGCGGTCCTTTTGTTTAACACTCCCGATTCAGACCACCAGCTCATTAGTAGAGCGCTCAGTGAACTGGACTGAGTGTGTCAGATAGGTAAGACACACAAAAATTGCAGAGTGGGGTCCCCAGGACCGAGGATCACTGCTAAATGTACCGAACGACGAGGATGGGATTCGAACCCATGCGTGCAGAGCACAATGGATTAGCAGTCCATCGCCTTAACCACTCGGCCACCTCGTCGTATTACGTGCCGTCTTTTATTTAGCACTCCCGATTCAGATCATCAGCTCATTAGTAGAGAACTCAAAGAACTGAACTGAGTGTGTTAGATAAGGAGGACACACAAAAAGTTCAGCATGGGGTCCCCAGGACCTAGATTAAGGTCCAGTGCTAAAGGAACCGAACGACAAGGATGGGATTAGCAGTCCATCGCCTTAACCACTCGGCCTCCCCGCCCCCTTGCTGACTGAGAGAGGCCATGCTGCGGACCTTTTCAGCTGCTGCTGCTGTGCTTTCAGCAGGCTGTTTTGAGCACAGAGGGAATAGTGAATGAGCCGTCTTTTACACACCTCTATTCTGTTCCGTAGAAACACGGTGCAGCAACCCGTGCCAGGAGACTGTTTGTGCGGCAGTTTAAAGCTTACTACCACCTTGTCGGTTCACATCCACGTAGGTGCCTGCAAAGGTCACAACCGTCGCCGGCATTCTTTCGCAGAGGCAATATTGTAGCCTATGAGGTTTATCCGAGGCGCGATTGTTAGCCAAACGCTACAGCAGTTTGCCTTTTCCCATGAAATCATCCTTGATTTCCTTAAGAAAGGTGCCCCAAATTGGTGGAAAATCACATCTCAACCATACGCTGTCCAAAGCATTGACCCGCCTTCACGCGGCAAAACAGAACGTGTTGTTGGCCCGCACTGCTGGGTCAAACCGCGCTTCCCAAAAACAGATTGGGTCTAAACCGACAGAAGAAAACTCTAAGCCTGCTCTAAGCCCTACCCACGGGGAGGGCTCGACAGTCTCGCACAATGCGAGAGCCTCCGTTTCGCCTGTGTGATTTGGGGGCCGATGAAAACTGGGTCCGACCCGGTGAAGAAGCCCACGACCAGCCCGGCTAGCTCAGTCGGTAGAGCATGAGACTCTTAATCTCAGGGTCGTGGGTTCGAGCCCCACGTTGGGCCGGCTTTGTTGACTCTCTTTCTTCCCAAAAGGGTGGCGGGCTCCAGCGTGCCCATTCGCCGCGCAGGCTGAGTGGATTTTGCGAGCTCCGGAAACATCTTTCAAAACAGATGTCGCTGTTAGTGCGAGCAATTTTAATCCCTATCACTAACCCTAACCCTTGCTTTTACACCGGTGATCCGGCGGCAGCAAGCAACAGCGGCTGTCTCTGTGGCGCAATCGGTTAGCGCGTTCGGCTGTTAACCGAAAGGTTGGTGGTTCGAGCCCACCCAGGGACGTGTGAAATGCCGGAGTTTTGCACGCGCGTCAGGTGTCCACTAACGCCTATGCCATTCTTAGGGTTGCGAGGCACAGCTTTCTCAGGGCGTTTATCTTGTGCACCTTCAATAAGCTGGCTTGTTTTAAAAGAACTCAGCGGCGGGCATTTGGTGAACATTTTCACCAGCTCGAGTAGTTTGCTGTGGCATGTGGATGCCTTCTTTACTGATGATCTGTCTCTCTGGAGGCTTGTTGAGAAAGATAGTCTTGCTTCGTTTTGTTTCCTTTTATTGGCGTGGCTGGTTGTTGGTCCTCGTCAAAGAGGTGTCCACCGATCATAGCGTGCCGGAGCCAGAAGACTTGTTGTTTTATCAATATGTTCTCAAGACTTTGCGGCAGGTATCAATAAACTACAGCACAATCACAGCTCGCCGCTACCCATCGTAAACAGGTTGGGCCTGTCTGTTCCGGTGGGCTCTCAGTGGTGCTAAAGCATCAAATGAAGAGGATGGGATTCGAACCCACACAAACCAAGGCGTGCCGAGCACAACGGACTAGCCTTGCATCGCCTTAACCACTCGACCACCTTTCGTTTTGCGCGGTCCTTTTGTTTAACACTCCCGATTCAGACCACCAGCTCATTAGTAGAGCGCTCAGTGAACTGGACTGAGTGTGTCAGATAGGGAAGACACACAAAAATTGCAGAGTGGGGTCCCCAGGACCGAGGATCACTGCTAAATGTACCGAACGACGAGGATGGGATTCGCACCCACGCGTGCAGAGCACAATGGATTAGCAGTCCTTCGCCTTAACCACTCGGCCACCTCGTCGTATTACGTGCCGTCTTTTATTTAGCACTCCCGATTCAGATCATCAGCTCATTAGTAGAGAACTCAAAGAACTGAACTGAGTGTGTTAGATAAGGAGGACACACAAAAAGTTCAGCATGGGGTCCCCAGGACCTAGATTAAGGTCCAGTGCTAAAGGAACCGAACGACAAGGATGGGATTAGCAGTCCATCGCCTTAACCACTCGGCCTCCCCGCCCCCTTGCTGACTGAGAGAGGCCATGCTGCGGACCTTTTCAGCTGCTGCTGCTGTGCTTTCAGCAGGCTGTTTTGAGCACAGAGGGAATAGTGAATGAGCCGTCTTTTACACACCTCTATTCTGTTCCGTAGAAACACGGTGCAGCAACCCGTGCCAGGAGACTGTTTGTGCGGCAGTTTAAAGCTTACTACCACCTTGTCGGTTCACATCCACGTAGGTGCCTGCAAAGGTCACAACCGTCGCCGGCATTCTTTCGCAGAGGCAATATTGTAGCCTATGAGGTTTATCCGAGGCGCGATTGTTAGCCAAACGCTACAGCAGTTTGCCTTTTCCCATGAAAACATCCTTGATTTCCTTAAGAAAAGTGCCCCAAATTGGTGGAAAATCACATCTCAACCATACGCTGTCCAAAGCATTGACCCGCCTTCACGCGGCAAAACAGAACGTGTTGTTGGCCCGCACTGCTGGGTCAAACTGCGCTTCCCAAAAACAGATTGGGTCAAAACCGACAGAAGAAAACTCTAAGCCTGCTCTAAGCCCTACCCACGGGGAGGGCTCGACAGTCTCGCACAACGCGAGAGCCTCCGTTTCGCCTGTGTGATTTGGGGGCCGATGAAAACTGGGTCCGACCCGGTGAAGAAGCCCACGACCAGCCCGGCTAGCTCAGTCGGTAGAGCATGAGACTCTTAATCTCAGGGTCGTGGGTTCGAGCCCCACGTTGGGCGGCTTTGTTGACTCTCTTTCTTCCCAAAAGGGTGGCGGGCTCCAGCGTGCCCATTCGCCGCGCAGGCTGAGTGGATTTTGCGAGCTCCGGAAACATCTTTCAAAACAGATGTCGCTGTTAGTGCGAGCAATTTTAATCCCTATCACTAACCCTAACCCTTGCTTTTACACCGGTGATCCGGCGGCAGCAAGCAACAGCGGCTGTCTCTGTGGCGCAATCGGTTAGCGCGTTCGGCTGTTAACCGAAAGGTTGGTGGTTCGAGCCCACCCAGGGACGTGTGAAATGCCGGAGTTTTGCACGCGCGTCAGGTGTCCACTAACGCCTATGCCATTCTTAGGGTTGCGAGGCACAGCTTTCTCAGGGCGTTTATCTTGTGCACCTTCAATAAGCTGGCTTGTTTTAAAAGAACTCAGCGGCGGGCATTTGGTGAACATTTTCACCAGCTCGAGTAGTTTGCTGTGGCATGTGGATGCCTTCTTTACTGATGATCTGTCTCTCTGGAGGCTTGTTGAGAAAGATAGTCTTGCTTCGTTTTGTTTCCTTTTATTGGCGTGGCTGGTTGTTGGTCCTCGTCAAAGAGGTGTCCACCGATCATAGCGTGCCGGAGCCAGAAGACTTGTTGTTTTATCAATATGTTCTCAAGACTTTGCGGCAGGTATCAATAAACTACAGCACAATCACAGCTCGCCGCTACCCATCGTAAACAGGTTGGGCCTGTCTGTTCCGGTGGGCTCTCAGTGGTGCTAAAGCATCAAATGAAGAGGATGGGATTCGAACCCACACAAACCAAGGCGTGCCGAGCACAACGGACTAGCCTTGCATCGCCTTAACCACTCGACCACCTTTCGTTTTGCGCGGTCCTTTTGTTTAACACTCCCGATTCAGACCACCAGCTCATTAGTAGAGCGCTCAGTGAACTGGACTGAGTGTGTCAGATAGGGAAGACACACAAAAATTGCAGAGTGGGGTCCCCAGGACCGAGGATCACTGCTAAATGTACCGAACGACGAGGATGGGATTCGCACCCACGCGTGCAGAGCACAATGGATTAGCAGTCCTTCGCCTTAACCACTCGGCCACCTCGTCGTATTACGTGCCGTCTTTTATTTAGCACTCCCGATTCAGATCATCAGCTCATTAGTAGAGAACTCAAAGAACTGAACTGAGTGTGTTAGATAAGGAGGACACACAAAAAGTTCAGCATGGGGTCCCCAGGACCTAGATTAAGGTCCAGTGCTAAAGGAACCGAACGACAAGGATGGGATTAGCAGTCCATCGCCTTAACCACTCGGCCTCCCCGCCCCCTTGCTGACTGAGAGAGGCCATGCTGCGGACCTTTTCAGCTGCTGCTGCTGTGCTTTCAGCAGGCTGTTTTGAGCACAGAGGGAATAGTGAATGAGCCGTCTTTTACACACCTCTATTCTGTTCCGTAGAAACACGGTGCAGCAACCCGTGCCAGGAGACTGTTTGTGCGGCAGTTTAAAGCTTACTACCACCTTGTCGGTTCACATCCACGTAGGTGCCTGCAAAGGTCACAACCGTCACCGGCATTCTTTCGCAGAGGCAATATTGTAGCCTATGAGGTTTATCCGAGGCGCGATTGTTAGCCAAACGCTACAGCAGTTTGCCTTTTCCCATGAAAACATCCTTGATTTCCTTAAGAAAAGTGCCCCAAATTGGTGGAAAATCACATCTCAACCATACGCTGTCCAAAGCATTGACCCGCCTTCACGCGGCAAAACAGAACGTGTTGTTGGCCCGCACTGCTGGGTCAAACTGCGCTTCCCAAAAACAGATTGGGTCAAAACCGACAGAAGAAAACTCTAAGCCTGCTCTAAGCCCTACCCACGGGGAGGGCTCGACAGTCTCGCACAACGCGAGAGCCTCCGTTTCGCCTGTGTGATTTGGGGGCCGATGAAAACTGGGTCCGACCCGGTGAAGAAGCCCACGACCAGCCCGGCTAGCTCAGTCGGTAGAGCATGAGACTCTTAATCTCAGGGTCGTGGGTTCGAGCCCCACGTTGGGCGGCTTTGTTGACTCTCTTTCTTCCCAAAAGGGTGGCGGGCTCCAGCGTGCCCATTCGCCGCGCAGGCTGAGTGGATTTTGCGAGCTCCGGAAACATCTTTCAAAACAGATGTCGCTGTTAGTGCGAGCAATTTTAATCCCTATCACTAACCCTAACCCTTGCTTTTACACCGGTGATCCGGCGGCAGCAAGCAACAGCGGCTGTCTCTGTGGCGCAATCGGTTAGCGCGTTCGGCTGTTAACCGAAAGGTTGGTGGTTCGAGCCCACCCAGGGACGTGTGAAATGCCGGAGTTTTGCACGCGCGTCAGGTGTCCACTAACGCCTATGCCATTCTTAGGGTTGCGAGGCACAGCTTTCTCAGGGCGTTTATCTTGTGCACCTTCAATAAGCTGGCTTGTTTTAAAAGAACTCAGCGGCGGGCATTTGGTGAACATTTTCACCAGCTCGAGTAGTTTGCTGTGGCATGTGGATGCCTTCTTTACTGATGATCTGTCTCTCTGGAGGCTTGTTGAGAAAGATAGTCTTGCTTCGTTTTGTTTCCTTTTATTGGCGTGGCTGGTTGTTGGTCCTCGTCAAAGAGGTGTCCACCGATCATAGCGTGCCGGAGCCAGAAGACTTGTTGTTTTATCAATATGTTCTCAAGACTTTGCGGCAGGTATCAATAAACTACAGCACAATCACAGCTCGCCGCTACCCATCGTAAACAGGTTGGGCCTGTCTGTTCCGGTGGGCTCTCAGTGGTGCTAAAGCATCAAATGAAGAGGATGGGATTCGAACCCACACAAACCAAGGCGTGCCGAGCACAACGGACTAGCCTTGCATCGCCTTAACCACTCGACCACCTTTCGTTTTGCGCGGTCCTTTTGTTTAACACTCCCGATTCAGACCACCAGCTCATTAGTAGAGCGCTCAGTGAACTGGACTGAGTGTGTCAGATAGGGAAGACACACAAAAATTGCAGAGTGGGGTCCCCAGGACCGAGGATCACTGCTAAATGTACCGAACGACGAGGATGGGATTCGAACCCACGCGTGCAGAGCACAATGGATTAGCAGTCCATCGCCTTAACCACTCGGCCACCTCGTCGTATTACGTGCCGTCTTTTATTTAGCACTCCCGATTCAGATCATCAGCTCATTAGTAGAGAACTCAAAGAACTGAACTGAGTGTGTTAGATAAGGAGGACACACAAAAAGTTCAGCATGGGGTCCCCAGGACCTAGATTAAGGTCCAGTGCTAAAGGAACCGAACGACAAGGATGGGATTAGCAGTCCATCGCCTTAACCACTCGGCCTCCCCGCCCCCTTGCTGACTGAGAGAGGCCATGCTGCGGACCTTTTCAGCTGCTGCTGCTGTGCTTTCAGCAGGCTGTTTTGAGCACAGAGGGAATAGTGAATGAGCCGTCTTTTACACACCTCTATTCTGTTCCGTAGAAACACGGTGCAGCAACCCGTGCCAGGAGACTGTTTGTGCGGCAGTTTAAAGCTTACTACCACCTTGTCGGTTCACATCCACGTAGGTGCCTGCAAAGGTCACAACCGTCGCCGGCATTCTTTCGCAGAGGCAATATTGTAGCCTATGAGGTTTATCCGAGGCGCGATTGTTAGCCAAACGCTACAGCAGTTTGCCTTTTCCCATGAAATCATCCTTGATTTCCTTAAGAAAGGTGCCCCAAATTGGTGGAAAATCACATCTCAACCATACGCTGTCCAAAGCATTGACCCGCCTTCACGCGGCAAAACAGAACGTGTTGTTGGCCCGCACTGCTGGGTCAAACTGCGCTTCCCAAAAACAGATTGGGTCAAAACCGACAGAAGAAAACTCTAAGCCTGCTCTAAGCCCTACCCACGGGGAGGGCTCGACAGTCTCGCACAACGCGAGAGCCTCCGTTTCGCCTGTGTGATTTGGGGGCCGATGAAAACTGGGTCCGACCCGGTGAAGAAGCCCACGACCAGCCCGGCTAGCTCAGTCGGTAGAGCATGAGACTCTTAATCTCAGGGTCGTGGGTTCGAGCCCCACGTTGGGCGGCTTTGTTGACTCTCTTTCTTCCCAAAAGGGTGGCGGGCTCCAGCGTGCCCATTCGCCGCGCAGGCTGAGTGGATTTTGCGAGCTCCGGAAACATCTTTCAAAACAGATGTCGCTGTTAGTGCGAGCAATTTTAATCCCTATCACTAACCCTAACCCTTGCTTTTACACCGGTGATCCGGCGGCAGCAAGCAACAGCGGCTGTCTCTGTGGCGCAATCGGTTAGCGCGTTCGGCTGTTAACCGAAAGGTTGGTGGTTCGAGCCCACCCAGGGACGTGTGAAATGCCGGAGTTTTGCACGCGCGTCAGGTGTCCACTAACGCCTATGCCATTCTTAGGGTTGCGAGGCACAGCTTTCTCAGGGCGTTTATCTTGTGCACCTTCAATAAGCTGGCTTGTTTTAAAAGAACTCAGCGGCGGGCATTTGGTGAACATTTTCACCAGCTCGAGTAGTTTGCTGTGGCATGTGGATGCCTTCTTTACTGATGATCTGTCTCTCTGGAGGCTTGTTGAGAAAGATAGTCTTGCTTCGTTTTGTTTCCTTTTATTGGCGTGGCTGGTTGTTGGTCCTCGTCAAAGAGGTGTCCACCGATCATAGCGTGCCGGAGCCAGAAGACTTGTTGTTTTATCAATATGTTCTCAAGACTTTGCGGCAGGTATCAATAAACTACAGCACAATCACAGCTCGCCGCTACCCATCGTAAACAGGTTGGGCCTGTCTGTTCCGGTGGGCTCTCAGTGGTGCTAAAGCATCAAATGAAGAGGATGGGATTCGAACCCACACAAACCAAGGCGTGCCGAGCACAACGGACTAGCCTTGCATCGCCTTAACCACTCGACCACCTTTCGTTTTGCGCGGTCCTTTTGTTTAACACTCCCGATTCAGACCACCAGCTCATTAGTAGAGCGCTCAGTGAACTGGACTGAGTGTGTCAGATAGGGAAGACACACAAAAATTGCAGAGTGGGGTCCCCAGGACCGAGGATCACTGCTAAATGTACCGAACGACGAGGATGGGATTCGCACCCACGCGTGCAGAGCACAATGGATTAGCAGTCCTTCGCCTTAACCACTCGGCCACCTCGTCGTATTACGTGCCGTCTTTTATTTAGCACTCCCGATTCAGATCATCAGCTCATTAGTAGAGAACTCAAAGAACTGAACTGAGTGTGTTAGATAAGGAGGACACACAAAAAGTTCAGCATGGGGTCCCCAGGACCTAGATTAAGGTCCAGTGCTAAAGGAACCGAACGACAAGGATGGGATTAGCAGTCCATCGCCTTAACCACTCGGCCTCCCCGCCCCCTTGCTGACTGAGAGAGGCCATGCTGCGGACCTTTTCAGCTGCTGCTGCTGTGCTTTCAGCAGGCTGTTTTGAGCACAGAGGGAATAG